>NC_026155.1:3190640-3330431 GCF_000512975.1 Sesamum indicum
TCATCGTCAAGCCTTGCTTGTTAGAATTCAAGTTGTAATGCTTTACTCGCCAACTGAGCTCTCCTATTTCCACCAGCGCTACATCTTCCATCCTGTTAGAGAGATCGAGTGGGGACTTCCCTGTAGCGATCCTCGGCATTGTTGGATATGCCTAAAATATGCTTGGGAGCTCCTCCACCCATACCCCCTTAGCAGTTCCCAACCAAGTATTCAGGTGTTCGAGGATCGTTATGTTGCTGACTTTAGTTTGACCATTTACTTGCGGGTTACTGGTTGAGGTGAAGAATTGTTTAATCGCCAATCTCTTGCACCAATCCTTAAATTTGTTCCCCGAGAATTGAGTCCCATTGTCGGATATTAAGGGGATGCAGAAGCTTCCATATGATGTTATTCTAAAGAAACTTGATCACTTCTTTTTTTGATATCTTGGATAGAGGTTCGACTTCTACCCACTTTTTCAAATAGTCAATAGTGACGATAAAAAATTTTCTCTACTCCGTGGCTTGCAGGAAAGGTCCGACCAAATCCAAACCCCATTGATCGAACGGGCTGGGACTTTCAAACGGTTGCATTAGCGTGGTTTGTTGATGGTTGACATTTGCATGTTCTTGGCATGCGCGCAACACCTCACCAATTGATGGGCGTCGAAGAGTATTGTTGGCCAAAATAATCCTTGCCTCAAAGCCTTCTTTGCTAAGGCTTTTCCTCCAACGGTGATTTCTACAAATTCCTTCATGTATTTCCCTTAAGAAATAACTCCCCAGCTCAGGAATTAGGCATTTTAGAAAGGGTTGAGAAAAACCACGCTTGTATACCTCTTCGTCGATTATAATGAAATGGGGATGCTTTTATTTAGAAGGTATTCACAATCATTTTTACTTTTGGGTGCAGTTCCATCAGTAGGAATTTGACGATTTCTTCTTTCCAGCTTGAAAGTGTTGCGCCCGCGCACATAATCTCTCCTTGCTCCTTCATCGCGGCCTTTCCTGATGAGAGAAAAGTAATTCTTCTGTCTCAAATTGCTGCCATCGTACTTGCTAACTTAGCTAGATGGTCAGCCACGATGTTGTCTGCTCTCAACACTTGTATGATAGATGCCTCTTCAAATTTTTCAAACAAATTTTTTGCTTTCAGAAAATACTTAAGTCATTTTTTACCTTGTGGGACCTTGGATCTGATTAACCACCAGTTTCAAGTCACTGTAGATGATAATCTTTTTCGCTCCTGCGGCTAAATCTAATTCCCCACCTGCCAAGAATGCCTAGTATTCAGCCTTATTATTCGATGAGGGATACACCAGCTTTATAGCATACTCTAACTTGTCTCCTTGAGGGCTCACTAGGACTATCCCTACTCCACTCCCCATAAATGTGGAAGACCCAACGTCATATAAACTCCAAGTCGGCGTAGAAATATTTGCTTCGTCATATGCTAACTCGACGACTAAATCAGCTAGCACTTGTGCCTTAATGGCTGGTCTTAGGTGGAATTCAATGCCGAACTCGCTTAACTCCACCAAACATTTGACCATCATTCCAGAACAGCTCTGGACTAGATAAAACTTGTTTCAAAGGATGGTTTGTCAACACGACCACTTGGTGTGACTGGACATAAGACCTTAACTTCCTTGCTGCAATTACTAAGGAGAGGGCTAGCTTTTCAATTTGGGAGTATCTGGTTTCAGCCCCTTGCAGTACCTTACTAACATAATACACCGGGTGGTGTTCCTTATTTTCTTGACAGACTAAGACTGAGCTAACAGCACTTTCTGAAACCACCAGGTAAAGGTAGAGGGTTTCTCCTGTCCTGGGATTTGCCGACAACGGCGGTGAAACCAAGTACCTCTTCAGTTCTTTGAATGCTTCTTGGCTAGTCTTGTCCCATTCAAACTTTTCTAGGCCGAGGTGGACCTTAAAGAAAGAGAGGCCCATGTCTGTGAATCGTGGGATAAATTGATTCAGACTACCAACCTCCCTGAAAGCTTTTGGAACTCCTTGATCGATTTTGGTATAGACATGTCCATGATGGCATCAATTTTCTTCGGGTTAGCTTCTATTCCTCTCTCGAAATCATGTATTCGATGAACTCCCCCCTTCTCATCCCGATAGTGTACTTAGTGGAATTTAGTTTCATGCTAAAGGTTTTCAATAGTTGTAAGCACTCTTCCAAGTCCTTAATGTGGTCTTACTCTTTCACGCTCTTAACCAACATGTCATCTATGTATACCTCTATGTTCCATCCGATCTAATTTTGAAACATGTGATTGACAAGTCACTTGTATGTTGCTCTTGCATTTTTCAAGCTGAACAACATGAAATTGTAGCAAAAAAAGCCCTTGATCCGTGGCAAAGCTTGCTTTTTCTTGGTCTTCTGGGGCTAACGGTATTTGGTTGTGGCCTTGGTACAAATCTAGGAAACTGAACATTTCACATCTAGAGGTAGAGTCGACTAACATGTCAATTCGTGGAAAAGGAAAAGGATCTTTCGGACACGCCTTGTTCAAGTCCGTAAACTTAATGCAGAAGCACCATTTATCGTTTAGTTCTGGACTAATACTGCATTAGCCAACCACTCAGGGTATTGCACGGGGCCTATATATTTGGCTCTAAGTAGCTTATCTACTTCCTCTTTTATTGCTTGGCTCCTCTCCACCCGAAAACATCCTTTTCTTTTGTCTTATAGGTTTTGCGTCGAGATTCAAGCTGAGCTAGTTAGTAATAACGTTAGGTGAAATCTCGTCGAGGTCCGTCATGCTCCACGCGAACATATCTTTATGTTTCTTAAGAGATTGTATCAAGTGTTCTTCGATGGAAGGGCTCATTATTGTGCCTATTTTTGTTGTCTTTTCCTCGCCCCCTTGAGAAAGATTAATCACTACCAACTCTTCCATGGCTTCAACTCTCCTCTCTCCATAAGTTCTTACGAAGGGATCTTCTTGGGGTGTCCCTCGTCTAATGGCTCATGTCAATCATTATCCTTTTTGCTTTTTCATTCACACGTTTTTCCACCTTGCTTCTCTCGACATCCTTTTAGGGTGTTTGCATAACATTCTCTCGCCATTCGTTCATCTCCTACAGCTTCCCCCACTCCGTCAAGAACGGAAAACTTAAGTTTCATGTGGAAGTAGATGATATAGCTAAGAAGAGGTTTAAACTTGATTTTTCCAAGATAATGTTGTTAGCGGATGGACTCCTGACCACGAGAACTTAACCATTTTAGTGGACCTCTTCCGGTAAGAGCCGAGGGACAATGGTAATGTCACTTCCCCTAATGGCTCGATCATCTCACCACTTAAACCAGTGAGTGGGGTATTCACTTTCTGCATCTATGCATTGTCAATCTATAGTTAGACATATGCATCATAGAATATAATGTCTGCACTTCTACTGTCTACCAGAACTTTTTTAATCCAAACATTAGAAAGTGTGACCGAATAACCAAGGCATCATTGTTTTGATTACTTATCGGGTCTATGTCTTCCAAGCGAATGATATTTCCTCTTGCTTTTCCATGCTAACATTATGGACTTGAACGGGGTTTGCCAATGGTTTTCCCTTGTTGCCCGAGCTAGTGCCTTTCTTGCACTGGCAGAGTCCCCCCTTGCTGGGCCTCCCAAAATCATGACGATAACACCTGCTGTGGGGATATTGTCACTGTTTGGATCTTGAGTGGGAGTTGAGTGTTGGGGTTGGCGATTCTGCCCTTGGTTTACGTATTCTTTCAAGTATCGACGTTGAATCAACTTTTCTATCTCATTCTTCAGGTGGTGGCATTCCTCCGTCATGTGCCCCTGTCCTATTGAAAACAACAATACTTGTCGGATTTGAGTCTCTTGAGGTTATCTTTCATTTTTCCCGGCCATTGATTAATTAGCCCTTATTGATCCACCATGACTAATATCACCCTCCTGGATGCATTCAAGGGGGTGTAGTGCGCGAACCCCATCGGAGGTAAATGTTTGCGCTTCTCCTTTTTTTTTTCAGTTCTTTTTCCTCTTCTCGACCCTTCCTCTTGACACTATGAGAAGGGTCTAAAGCATTGGACTCATCAATCCTAATGTATTTTTGTGATTGCATGAATAAGACTTTCATAGTGCTAGGACTTGCCAGCTATGGACTCCTTAAATCTTCCGGATAGTAAGCTTTGTTGAATGATGCTGGTCAACAACTCATGGTTAACATGGGAGACCTCATGTACGGCTTCAACAAATCAATGCATGTAGTTTCTCAACGGCTAATTCTCCTTTTGGTGGATGGTGAACTGAAATTCCATTTCCGAGACTCTCTTGTTCTTGAAAAAGTGATGCAAAAAATATTGAGTCAACTGCTCAAGGCTGGAGATAGTTCCAACGAGTAGTTGGTTGAACCACACTAAAGCACATTTGGAGAACGTAGTGCGAAAGACCCTGTAAAAGGCGGCGTGACTCAAGTTGTACCAATCGATTTTAGCATAAAATTTTTCCAAGTGTTTTGTGGATCTCTTGTTCTATCGTATTCTGAAATATTCGATACTTTAACGCCTACTAGAAGTGCTATGGCTAGAATTGGAGGGGAGAAAGAGCTTCATCATGAAGAAGCAAAGGCCAAGGGCAAGTAAGGATCCTCCACTCCCCTTGATGGAAGGGGTAAGATGGGTTGTGCGATTAGGGGGGGAGGGGTTTGCTCTTGCATCTGAGCCACTTCAGGTCGGGAGATTTTCCTGTTCACCACTTCCTACCTTTGCTCCTCCTCTTGGACAGGCGAGGATAATTCTCGACTTCGGTTAGGGGAAGGAGGGGCAGGATTGATGGGGTTATGAACTAGAAATTAAGGCATTACTTATGCAGCCACCTGCGTGGATGTATCATGGATCGAGGATAATAAAGCTTCTCGCGTCAGTTGTATCATTTCTTCTTAGGGTGGAACACCTAGAGGTGGTGGCTTTATATGTGGCAGAGATGGGGGGGCCTATCCCATGGGGTGGTGATAGTTCACAGGGTGGAGCTTGACTTGCTCCATTCACTTGTGCTTCTTGAGTAATGTCCACCCCATGAGCGTCACAAGCCCGGGACTTGTTCCGCATTCTCAATTCCAGGTTAATGTTCCCATAGACGGTGACAATGTTGTGGTTGTAATGTTGATCAGTGGATGAAATGAAAATTTTACCCTCTGCACAACAACACACCAGGAGTGATTAAACCTGGAGAGAGAAATTTTTAGAGGGAATGATTATGTGTTGTCAAACCAATGAATAGTAACTTGTGTAAAAATTAATATTTTGAGTATCTATAGTGGTGTTTGGAGTTATGTGCTGTGGTAGGGTGTATGAATTTATTGTATGGCTTATATATATAAAAATTACTCTTAACCCCTTGTAAATAAATGTGTATGACCAACATATATATCAATTTATTGTCCGATGTAATGTTTAACGTGAAAATGCTATGGGTTTGACTATTTAAAATTAGTGATTAATTAAATATCGCATTTAACTTAAGAATGTTATACTTGATTAATTAAATTACTAGATTTCTTAGATTTTTAATCATTATTGTAATTAATTTACTCCATTCCATCTGCTTATTGACCAAATACTTAATTATATGTAGTAGTGTTTAATTAAATTCTATAATAGCGGAGAATTAATTAAATATTCAGAAATTATATTTAAGAAATATTATGTTTATTAAAAAGAAAAATGAGATTTTTGTAATAATTTATTTCAGGGATGTTATAGAGAACGATAGTTATAAAGATATGAGGGTATGATAGAATGAACTCTTATAAACTGATTGATAAATTAGATATATACCTGAGAAGCTTACAATGTTTAGTTATTTAGAAGAAAATAAAATGGAGATTTGAGTTTTGATATAAATGAAATATTAAAAGATTCATGAAAATATAAAAATATTATTTAATATCTTATTTAGCATTCTCGATATATTGATTATACGTATTATACTTGATTATAACACGTGATGACAAAGTAGAGGATTGAGCAACTCATTGTATTAACGTAACCATTTGAGATTTAAGGTAAGTATAGTTAAACAGATGTATGTGTATGGGTATTATACATTTATTGTTTATGTATATATTTGAGCGTGAACTGTTGACTATTTGTCTCTATTATCTTGATATCTGTGAGACTGTTAGTATGTACTTATATAAGGTTATGGTGTATAAAAGATAGAAGATTGATTGTGTGATGTTATATTTGACTATTGAATGATGAAGTTACTGGTGGAAAATTGATTGTCGAATGAAATTGAATAATAAAATTATTGATGGGAATAATGTGAATTGAGATAAAGAGTTGGCGTACCTAATTAGGGAACGTACTGCAATGGCTTATGATATGATTAATAACGATTTGTGCGCTGTCATTGATCAATGTAGATAATCTACCATATCTTCCGAGTTGTGTACTATAGGATATGATTGATAATCAAATATCATACGAGTTGTATGTTGTGCGTTATCATTTATGATGAGGTACCATATGAGTTGTGTGTTGTGTAATATCGAGAGAAAAAAAGAAAGAGATATTGTGATTGAGGTGATGATAGCTGACAAAGGCCATTGAGTGACGGACTCCAACTTAGATGAGTAGGGCTCTAAGAAAAAAATAAACGATAATGTCAGATATTATATTTTTACTGATATATGATTGTGGGTATATATTTTTTTTTCGGTAAATGTAATTTTCATTAAATAAACAGTACAATCATATAGTACAACAGTGCTCAATGAGTAGCGTCTCCCTCGACAGGCCAAGGATACGCCAAAGTCTATATAATGCATAAGAACTAACAAAGCGAGCTAAAGAAGCACTAAGAATCCTCTGTCTAACATCTTCCACAATGAGTCCAGCAAGTGCGATCAGTTCTCGCTCAAATTGCTCAAAATGTCTCAGGTTCCGTTCCTTCCAAATATGATACACATATGAAACCAGTAGCGCACGATAAGCGAGATTAATAATGTGTTGCCCTCTATATTTTCTTGTAGCCCACATTATGTCCATTGGCCAGTCACGGTTAGACCAATTGAAGCGAACGGATCGTCGAATAGCTATAAGGCACTGTCGGGCGTAGCGGCATCGGAAGAATAAGTGCATATACATCTCAGTCGCGCCTTCATCACATAGAACACAGGCGCCTAGGTAAGAGAACCATGGTTTATCAGAAGTCGAAAGTTTGCCCAATATAGCTAATCATAAAATAATGTTATGCCTGGGAATCTTGAGGGAACCCAAGAGTAGTGAAGACCAACCTACCTTGGGTCCTGAAGGGTCTAGTGATCGGTATAGAGATGTGGATGTAGGATTGCCATTTTCATACCGCCAAATGATGCGATCAACACCACTATGAATCTGAGGCAGTAATGTAGAATCTCCAAACACTAAATGTCTATAATGAGGGGCCATTGCTATTGCCCCTCGATGATAACGCTGCTGAGTTTGGTAGACATCCCAAGCTCAAGGAGTTGCGGTCTACGGGGAAATCTGGCAATGAGGGGTCCATGATGGTGCCAAGGATCCTGCCAATGAGGGATATATCTTACTTCTTACATCTATTGTTAGTATATGATGAATATTGATGGTTAGTGTGACTGCATTATACTTGTTGGATACATATATATAGACATATAAACCGATTAGCTATATTTATTGGGTAGGTAGTTTATTCCTTATCATATATTTTTTAGGAGCTAGGTCACACTACCTAGCCACATTGGATTTTGTGCAGTGTCGCGACTCTTATTAGGTGGGTCAGCCGTGACATATGAAGCAGAGACTTCTGGCTACGTGATTATTAAGTATACTAGTTTGTTTGCATTTAAGATTCTATATAGTTGGGCATTTCACTGTTACCTTTAGGTTGTGTACATGAGTACATTTGGGGAGAGTAAATAAAAACTTTTAACGATGCCTATTGTCTCGTATGACATGTATATGTTATTTTGATAAAAATATAATTCATTTTATTAGCTAAATTGATATAAGATGGATAATAATTAAGGAAAGAGTATTATAATTAGTGGTAATAAAGTGTAGGGCCGTAGGGAAGATGCTACACTTCCTCTCCCGCTACCCTAGTGAAGTGCTTCCAGTAGACGTCAAAGTATCAAATTTTTTAGAGTACACGGAATATGAAACACATAGTAACGTTTGGACAAATTCTATGCTAAAATTGATTGGTAAAACTTGAGTGATACCACCTACTATAAAGTCTTCCACACTATGCTCTCCAAGCGTGTTTTAGCATGGTTCAATCAATTGCCTGCTGGAATTATCTCCAGCCTCAAGCAATTGACCCAACATTTTTGCATCACTTCTCCATGAACAAGAAAATCCCGAGAATGATTGCATACTTGTACACCATTTGCTAGAAAGAAGATGTGTCGTTAAGAGATTACATTCAAAAATTTGTGGATGTTGTGCACGAGGTGCCTTATGTCAACCATGAGTTCTTTGCCAGCATCATCAAACAAATCTTGCTTTCAAGAAGGTTTAAAGAATCTATAGCTAAAATACTCCCTAGTAGTTTAAAAAACTTGTGAAATTGCAAAAGTATATCAGAATCGAAGAAGAAGAATCAACGCAAGCACTTACCTTTGACTAGGTTTACGCATTACACCCTCCCCCCCCCCCCCCCCCGTACTATCCCCCCCCCCCCCCCCCCCCCCGAATGCTACTAGAGGACAAGTATTAATCGTGGTGAAGCAACAAGGGTTGATCAACCAGTGGCCAAA
The DNA here is from genome assembly GCF_000512975.1 of Sesamum indicum. Lineage (NCBI taxonomy): Eukaryota > Viridiplantae > Streptophyta > Magnoliopsida > Lamiales > Pedaliaceae > Sesamum > Sesamum indicum. The sequence continues at coordinate 3,199,376 of NC_026155.1, forward strand.
GAAAATAAAAGATAATCCCAAGAGGCTCAAATTCGACAAATATTGTCATTTTCACCGCGATAGAGGACACAAAACTAAGGAATGTCATCACTAGAAGAATGAAATAGAAAAGTTAATTCAGCATATGTACTTGAAGGAATATGTCAACCAGCATCCATGAGGAAAATTCGAACAAGGGCATAGTAGGCCACCTCAAGAGTTGCCCCCAACTTAGACTCCTAATGGCGACAATCTCCCTACAACAGGTGTCATCACCATGATTCGGGGGGTTTAACAAGGCGAGAGTCAAGCAATACTAGGAAACACTAGTTTGGGAAGCTAGGGAAACAAACCTCTCTTCTAGAAGTTCATGTCGTTACCTAGAAGAAACGGGGGGATATTTCATTTAGCACACAAGACATGGACCCTCGGAGGCACCAGAACGATGATGCCTTAGACATATCAGCCACACTTTCCAACTTCGGGGTGAAGAAAGTGTTGATGGACAGTGGCATTTTGCGGCATTATTTTCTACCACATATATGTTCATCTGGGAGTTAACAACACTCAACTATGGAAGGCTAACACCCCCACTTACTGCGTTCAGTGGAGAGATAATCAAACCCTTGGGCAAGGTGATGCTACCATTATCACTTGATTCTTATCCAAAGAGGTCCACAAAACGGTAAAATTTCTCATAATCAAAGCTCCACCAGCTTACAACATCATTTTAAGGAGAGCACGCCTAAACCACTTCTTAGATGTAGCATCCACCTTCCACATAAAGGTTAAATGTCATAGGAGGGGTCGTAGGGGACAAATGAATAGCGAGAGAATGCTATGCAAGCAATCTAAAAAGATCATAGGATAAAATTAGATGGGCAACCATCTATTGAGAAAGAAAAAGAGTAATGCTAGACGTGGAGTACAAATAAGGGATACCCCTAATGACTCCTTGAGAGAAACGTTCACTGTTAAGAGTCTCAAGGCCATCGAGGAGTTAAAAGTAATTAACCTTGCACGGAAGGCAAAAGAAAGACAACGCAAATAGGCAGGGCAATGAACGTTCCATAGAGGAATATTGATATGATTTCTTAAGAAAAATTAGGAAGTGTTTGCATGGAGCATGGAGAACATCCATGGGATTTCGCTCGATGTTCTCATTCACCAACTCAGTTTGAACCCCGATGCAAAACCCATGAAATAGAAGAAAAGGATGTTCGGAGCAAAACACAGTCAAGCCATGAAAAATGAAGTAGACAAGTTGCTCAAAACCAAGCACAACGCCTCGTGGAATACCCAGAAAGGTTGGCTAATGTACTATTGGTCCCAAAATCGAACTAAAAATTGTGCCACACCCTAGATTGACCATAAACTCACTGCGGGCTTAGTGGGTCACTTAGGATTGAGCTTGTGATCATCCAATAGGGGCGTGCTAGGCTTGTTTTTGCATGTGGTGTATGTTTTAGTATTTAAAGTATGATGTGTTTGGAATGCATCTGTTAATACTCAATGATTAAAACTGATGCATGCAAAATCTTACAATGATGAGGTATCGGTTACAACAAACTTAACTCTCACTTGGATGGTCCAAGTTAAATATTAGGCTGGATTAAAATTCAAATGGTTTCATTAAATCTAAGCCTTCTATCCAACAATGTGGTGTGGATGCTAATTTCACCTATTCATGGTCTCACGGATCGTGGTACATTTGGAATAGAAGAAAGCTACACTACTATTGTGAATAATATAATCCTGTTTCCCTGTCTTATGAGTCGTAGGGGCGGCAATTGAGATATTCGTTTGGTTTATGGGTTGGACCAAATGCTAAGTAGCGTGATTCGCTTGGAGTCCTCGGGATCACGTGAAGAGGCAAGGCAAAATAACTTGGAGATCTCATTAAATGAGAATGGTATATGTTACCTCCTATAAGGCCTTTTTCTGTGTGAATCGTAAAACAAGGGCATGGAGAATTGCGTTTGTGCACTCCAAGCCAACTAGAAAATGGTTTCCCAAAAACCCCACTTGAGAGTGGTGGGCTTTTGAAGAAATAGAGGGACGCGTTAATGACTGAACACCAAGTCTTAAACTTGATATATAATATTATAATAATCTACTAAATTTCTGTTTACATTTGATGTAAATGTCTAAGAATCGACACACTGCAATTCTTGAGATTAGTAAATTTAACAGAACAAACTACAATGATTGGCTGCAAAATCTTAGGATTGTTCTAAATTTTGAGAACTAGACTTATGTTCTAGATAGGTCTCTTCCTCGGACTTTGCCAGAAGGATCCACATGCGAATTCCAAACATACAGATCATTCTGTTTAAATGCCGCTAGGTCGATCCCATGAGAGGTACAAAGGTACATCCTCATTATCTCCTCATTGATGTAAACTTCAAGAAATTATATCAAAAGAATGAATCATTCATCCTGGCACAACAAGTAGTACAAGTTTATTGCAGAAGTACCCTAGCATGAAGAGAGACAAAGTGTAGTGGATGGCTGTGGATGGTTGTCTACAAAACAAGAGCCAAAAGAGTCATCAATGACTCACGGTGGACCGAAGTTGCATTTCAAGAGGATAAGGCAATACCTACTCCATAAGTTACGACGGACAACCATAGTTATAACCTGCATGACCCAAATGGTATTCAATTAGTCATTTATCTTTCTGTTGCTAATCAACAAGGAGTAGGTACATCCTAATCAGTGGATTGTGAATCTGATGATGACACTGACGAAAATAGCTTTGACGAGGAAGACGAGACTGAAGAAGACAATAATTATAATTGACATTAATTAGTGTTTCTGTGTTAAGTGTTTCTATAATAGGTGTTCCAAATTAATGGATAACCGTTCCAAATACAATTACTAAGCAATATCTAATATATGTTCTAAATTATATAAAACCGCTCCTAATGCTATTACTAAAATAGTTCTAGAAATATGTTCCTAATTCACCAACCCGTTGCAAATTACAATTCCAAAAACTGTTCCTAAATTATCCCAATTTTTAAAAAAAGTAGCTTCCAAATTCAAGCTCAAGTATTACAAACACCGTTCCAAATTTTCACTGATAAAAATAAATTATCCGTTCAAATAACCATCCCTAACTATTCCAATTCCTAAATTACAAAAATTTTGGACAAAACTGACATTAGGAACTGTGTCTGATGACCGGTACAGTTACCATCCCAAATTGGAACGGTTTTTCGTAAATCGTTCCTAAATTTTTGTAACACCGACTGTAAGGACGATTTTCTTTCCGTTCCAAAATTGTTCGGAATTTCACTCCAAATGAATTCTGTGTTGTGCAAGCTGTTCCAAAATTAAAAAAAAAAGAAAAAGAAAAAGAACGTTCCAAAACTCACCCCAAATACCTTCTTTTTTGGATTAAATGCAATTTTGGTCCTCTAACTATAGCCAAATCCTGTTTTAGTCCTTTAACTTATTAGGGTTTGGATTTGGTCCTCTATGTATTTTAATTGCTTAATTTTGGGACTTTTTTCGCTGGAAAAGTATCTATTTTCACCCTAGTTTCACCGACACCTTCTTTCTAAAAATCTGCCGCCGTCACTCAAGATTGCCGAGAGCCACATGTACTGTTCGACTCCCTAGCTAAAGATGAACAAAACCCCTTAATCAATTTCACGTTTCGATCACCACAAAGACTAGACTTGTACCTTCACCGTCGCAGTCTCTTTGCGTCAATTCGCCACGGTCTGTATGAACGGCAGTCGTGGACCACTACAGTTCGACTCGTTGCGAGTCTAATGAGACAAGTCCCAGCCATTTTCATCAATATGGTGCGGAGATCTAAGGATTTGAAGTTCACGGCCACCGTCAAAACGATTCTTGATCACACCCCACTTTTCTGCCACCTTCTTTCTAAAAATCTGCCACCGTCTCTCAAAATTGCCGAGAGCTAAATATACCGTTTGACTCCCCAGCTCAAGACGAACAAAACCCCTCAATCAATTTCAGATTTCGATCACCACAAAGATTAGGCTTTCACCTTCACCGTTGCAACCTATTCGCGTCGATTCACCGTTATCGGTACGAACGGCGGTCTCGGACCACCACAGTTCGACTCGCCTCTTCCTTGCGACTCTAACGAGACAAGTCCCAGCCATTTTCATCAATATGGTGCGAAGATCCAAGTATTTGAAGTTCACGGCCACCGTCCGGCGGACTGAATATTTTTTCGGGAAAAAAAGTCTCAAAATTGAGCAATTAAAATACATAGAGGACCAAATCCAAACCCTAACAAATTGAAGGACTAAAAATTTTTTTGGCTATAATTAAAGGACCAAAATTACATTTAATCTTTTTTTTTTCTAATGCTTGATCTTGCGCTAAACTGCTAGTTCCCTTTTTATTGTAGCTCAATACCTTTATTAAATTTGAAGAGTGAGACTCCACATACTAATTTCATATTTTTATTATGCACTTAAATTTATAAATATGGTTCTCCCACATATTTGTTGAAAATACAAAATTGGCCCCGTTGGTTGGTTTCTTTGGGTTTTCCGGTGGAAATCTTGCCGTAAATGGGTGCAAGTCGCCAAGGTTTTTGTATTTCAAGGTTGCCAAAAATACAATTTAAGGGTGTAAAGTGCCAGTGGAGTATAATTGATGGGTGTAAATTGCCAATTATCCAAAGTATATATATATAGGGTAACTTATAATGGGTTCTTTCAAAATTTGTCATAATTATAATTATCCTCTTAATATTTGAAAAGTTATAAATACATTCTAGAACGTCTAACAAATACCCTTCTACCATATGCGGGCTGTCACAAAAGTTTATTTGTTAGACAACTGTTAATTTTAAAAGAATATTTGTGATTTCTCAAATATAAAGGGGTAATTATAATTATGAAAAATTTTAGAAGAACTCCTTGTAATTTACCCAACTATATATAAAGTATGTGAAGGCTATATAGCAACCTGTGGACATCTTCCATGATGGTTTGGTAGGGGTTTAATGCAATTTACCCTCCTGTAATATTAAAGATGAGTAAATTACCCCCTATAAAAAATAAATAACAATTTATCCCCCTATATTTTAAAAAATGAAGCAATTTACCTCTCTGCTGTAATATTATAAGTGAATAAATTGTTCTTTTGTAAAAAAAATAGCAATTTATCCCCTATATTTTTAAAATTACTGTATTTTAAAAAATATAGGAGGATAAATTGCTAAGAGAAAATTCATGAAAAATAATTTGCTCATTTGCAATATTACAGGGGTTACTTGATTGTAAAAGTCACATAGAACGAATATTTTGTAATTGAAAATTTATATATGTATATATATACACACATATTCGTGTTTGAAAATTTATGTCGCTTTCTTATTTGAAAGTGTTTATTAATTATTATTATTTTTAATTTTGTTCAAATATATAAAACAAAACGACCAAAGATAAAGAAATAAAAAATATTGTTTCACTTCATCAATGCAATGCTGTTATATTATTAAAATTTAGTGCGTGTATTTATGAACTTGTCAAATAAAGAGTCATAATCTAATTAATTAAAAGGAAAAAGTATTCAACAAACAAAAAAAAAAATATATATATATCTCTATACAAATATTTATTTTCTAATGTATAGATTCATCAATACTTTCAATGAATCTGATCCAATTTATTTATAACATGCTTCAGGTACTATGAACTGTCATATCTAGGAGAAACGAACCCGTAGCATTTAATTGCGCAACGGGACACTGATTACGTTGTAAAGTATATTATTTGGTGGACGTGGGAACGAGACCATGTGCTCATCTCAGGTTCCTCATCTAGGCGTATGACAATGTAGGCATGCATTCTCACATGGAGAGTTTGAGTGATTTTACTTCCCAATACCTCATCTCCCCAGCTAGACGTGACGTATTTTTAAAATCGTGAGATTTTATACGCAACCAAAACAAATAATATCTTGCGCAATGGGACACTGATTGCATCACTTGCCAAATCAAAACCTCAATTCTTGTATATAACTCGATCTTTTAATTTTAATTTCCAAATATTTTAATTTTTCTGTGTATATATGTAAAGATATTAGACTTTCAACCGAGCTACTTTTACAATGACTCGTGCAATCGAAAATTTTTCTTGAAATCAGATTTGTGTTCCAACTCAATCAATTACATAATAAATATATATTTATTATATAATAAATTATTTTATTTAAACTGTACATCGATTTTAATTTCTAAAACAAATATATTACAATTATTATGTATTTGATTGAAATTTGGATAAATTAAATTTTAATTAATATTTTTTTTACTATGCGAACTATATTTAAATATTCAAAAAATGACTAAAAAAGTACTTATTTATTTCGAATTTCGTAATTCAATATTATTTCCGCCTTATATTCCATGTATTTATGAGAACGAAGAAACTAATAGAAGTAGCTCAGAAAGCTTTTGATTTTATTTTTATTCCTATAATTTTTAAAAGTATCACTTTCGATGTCATATGTTTATTTATGACCTTAATACTTTCTATCTACTGTTTATCAAATATTATTATTTTTGATCGCATAACTTTTACGATTTTGATCTCGTGCAACCTTTTTCATTAAATATCTAGTAGAAATGTGTCATAGAACTACACACTAGAAAAAATATGATTTTTCGCTACGGTTAGTTACTATAATCAAAAGAAAAAAATCATGACAGGTACAAATTAACCATGATTTCGTAATGATTATTGCCGTTGTTTATGTAAGTGTAGCCAAAACATTAGCTGTAACTAAAACCATGGCAAATGTCTTGCAAATGACTAAAAATCATGAGAAATATCGATTAATCGTGATAAAAATTTAAATTTTTTGCTTTGATTTTGTTTAACCATAGTTAATAGTATTGATTTACCGCGATTTTTAAGCCGTTGTCATTTCTAGTGTAGCGAAAATTTAATTTTTTTGCAGTAACAAGTGTTACTTTTTGAAAATTCCAAAAGTAATAATCCGACATCTAGTAAAATAAAAAATAAAAAAAGTTTTAAATTACGGAACGAAAAATATTATATCCACGAATAACAAATTTAAATACTTATTAATATAAATTAAATTAAAATAAATTATAACAAGGGCTAGACGAATATTTATTTATTATATATTGATTATTTTACAGAATTTTATTTTCACATATAACAATTTTATTAATCATTATATCATATTTCTACACAAGAAAAAAGATACAACAAGATTTAAAATAAAAATTTCAATGTCGAAATTACTATAATATTATACGTACAAAATCATAAACCTTCGAAAATCTCAATCAACACATTACATCCTTGAGAAGCTTGTACCTGCGGGTGGTGGGCCGCGGCGAGGGCGTCTTTCCGGTGGCTTTCTCCGCCGTAGCTCCGCCGTGGTGCTGCTTGATTTTCATGCCGGAGTAGGCGGATCTTACTCCGCTCCGTTTGCCGGATTTAACATTAATATTCCTGGTGCAGGAAGAGGAGGAGGAGCTCCCTTGCGCTCTGATCAACGATGACGAACTCCTTTCCTCGCACTGGCACCAGTCGCACACGCCTATTGGCTCCGCGTTTTCTCTATAGTAGTTGCTGCAGTACCTGATCACCACCTCCATGTATTTATATTCGAATGTTCCAGAACCGTCCCCAAAAACATTAATTAAAAAAAAACAGAAGAGTTGACGAAGAAAGTAATAATAATAATAAAATATTAGTATTATAATTGCTATTAGTTTGAATTATTAATTATTTTTTTGTTATTTCGACTGTGATGCTGAAAATCAAGACCCACACACATGCATTTGGGTGTGTGTGTGTGTGTGTTCGGGATTTTATTTCGCAGACGAATCAAGACGGACACACATACATGTGGGTGTGTGTGTGTTTTAGCAGAGAGATACTACGGTGCTGGCGGATCAAGACGCACACACATACGTGTGGGTTTCTGTGCGTTCTAGCGTGTGTGTATGTGTATATATATTGTTTGGGGGGGGGGGGTATGGGGGGGGGAAAAGCAGCGGAAAAGCTTGTCGGGGAAGCCGACGTCGCCGCACATACAGCACACAGTCTGGAGATCCACCATTTGATGTTGATCAACGTCGGACAAGTTTCCTTCGGACAGGACGGTAAGAAGACTTGAGGAAAAAGAGAAAAGAAAGAAAAACACGCACACGGCGCACACACGGACGAGAAGTAGTAAATGGAGGGGAGAGAGAGAGAGGGACTAGTGGGGGATGCAAAGTCCGCGTGTGCGCCTCTCACCATTTATATATTATAATAATAATTAATGCATCGTGAATATACTAAATAATTTTTAATATTTTAAAATATATTATAATATAAATAAAATATAAATTAAAAAATTATATTTAAAAAATAATTTAAAGGTATCATTCATACAATAAAAGAATTGACGCACTAGTAGTAAAATAATATAAAATTACTTTTGAAAAAGAATAATTATAATTAATTTTAAAAATTATGTATCAGAAGTGTTCTTGTCATATTTAAAAATTGATATAATGGCGTTATTAGATGTCGTTGGTGAATGTAAAAAGTTTTACTTTTTCATATTAGTATAGATGCACAAATTTCGACCCCATTTACATATACTATACTCAATCGACGTAGCTATTGCTGACGATTGAATTTCGATATGCATTTAATGAATTAGATGATTTTTTGTCCGATTCATTCAAAAGATTCACACACACACACACATGCAGGTGTAGGGGGTGTTCGTAAGGGTTTAAAATAAATATTTTTATTGAAAATAATATTTTTATTTTATAACTTTTATTATTGAACTGCTCAAATTAAGTTGATTCATACCAAAAATTATAAGCAGTTGTAATAATTTATGCAACTTATTGATGAAATTATAAATGTCCGACTTCAACTTTTTCTTTTTTTTCAATTTTATCTTATGTTTTCAAATACTTTAAACTTTTATTACTACTTAATCTACTATTTTCTCTATAATTTATTTTCACAACAAGAGCAAAAATTATTACAAGCATTTCTATAGTAGCCCATGTGTTGCATGCTAACTATTAAATTACAAATATGTAGTGATTCGGGTCAAATATCGCAATCTCTGGAATCACGTTTATCAATCTCTTTGAGTCTATCCAAATGTAAAGTGAGGTTTTTGAAAAAAGAAAAACACGTTTGACTAGTTGGGAAGAGTCTACAATTAAGACCCTCCAATACTTAATCAACTCGAGTTTGAGATAAGATAATGCGAACTGGAGATATTTAACGCTAGTGGATTGTAATAAATGTGTCTCGCAACAAATGCTGTGAAATGGGGGTATTATAAAGCCATATGTGTCCCTCCACCTAGCTCACGTGGCTGCATCTCAAATCTTGAGCTCTAGGAGAGTTACCGTTCAGATCTTAGGTCAGTAGAGTGGGTTATTGAAGTGGGTCGGGTTATTTTATCCGACTAGGTGTAAAAGACGCAGATCTTAATGCTCCAACGATATTGTAGTGTTATTTGAAGATTATCTATATTAATAAATAGACCAGGCATCGGTAACTGACTGAACTAGATATACAAGACAAGAATTCTAAAGGAAATATCGTGTCGGCGGGAAAGAATTTTCTTTCATAATTTCCATCAGAGACCAGTACAAGATAATTTTCCCCACATCAATTAGCTTAGCTTTAACGCGTAAAGGGACGTACTAGAACTCCTTCCCTAAATCCAGCTCCAGGAACCTTTCTTAAAGAATCTGGAAGGGGAATCACTATCTTTCAACCACAGCAGATGATTTTTGAAGACACGAAACTTGGTTCCGACCAAATCTCCGTGCCGATTTGCTGGCATTCAAAACCATTTAGCGGGAACTTTCGCAGTAAATTGTCTAGAAATTTTCCCTCTCCAGGTCTAATAAAATCAAAGAGCCCCATACCATTTTTCAAGTGAGTATAATATACCGCTATCATGTTGTTTTATTCAGATGTATTTGTTGGGAAATCCATAGAGGAATTGTAGAATTTGTGTAGAAAATATGAAAAGAATATTCGATTTTTACTATTATAGATTTTTGTGAATTACACTAGACAATTTTACCAATCTCCTAATCATTTTATACCATGATGCCAGTAAAGTATTTTAATTACAAATTTACCCTTACCAAAATTGGTGTATAGCAAAGAAGTTGGATTTTCGATATGGGCCTAAATGTAACATCGAGTCGAGTTTCTCAAAAATAGTGTTATATTCAATTCATTTTAATACACACAGGACAAGACACATATATACATGTGCAATATATAGGGGTAATAATATCTATATATCTGATCTATAATTTATTTACACAGATAATTTTATATTTTTTAATAGTTATATATATACCTGACATAAATATTAATATTATTTACACATTATTTATATTTTTTAAAAAACTACACATACATCCCTAAAAACAGTCCAAATTAGTGCACAAACTATACATATTAGTTTACTATCAGGGGTGGTTTCTCTAATTACGCAAAAGATATGGATAGTTCGTATATAGACCGCTTAAATATATATATTTTTGGTCCTGTAATTTTTGTACTTTATCAGTTTTATCTTTTACCTTTGGGTAAATTGCATAACATTCCCTGTACTTTTAAAATTTAGTTAAAAATTCATGTATTAATTTTATAGGAAAAAAACCCCATGTTTTCTAAAATACCGCAAAACTCCCTCTCTATTAGAAACTAACAGAGAGTGTGTTACACTCGCCTATTGTGTGAGCGGACTTCATATTTTGGCCTTTTCTGGAATCGCTTTTAGTGTATGATGTTCGTTATGCCCCTTTCTTTCATATTTAAATATATTTTAAATTAATTTATTTATATTATTATTTTATTTAAATATATTTAATTAATTTAAATGGTTTATTGAGTTCATAACTATTACAATAAATTATATTTATTTATAAAATATATTAATTTAATATAAAACACTTAAAAAGTATATAAATTTTATAAATTAAAATCTTAAATTTAAAAAACTCAATACAAATTTTATATATTCAAATTCACATTTCAAATTAAAATTTATATGCAATATAAAAGTTACTTATAATAATTATATATTATTAATAAAATTAAATTATTATTAATTTAAATATATTTTATTTATTTAATAGTACTAATTAAATATCAAAATATCAAAAAAATAATTTCAGTTATTTTAAGTTATATTATTAATTACAAATAATATTTAAATTATTTATTATTTAAAATTAAAAAAATTTAATTATTTTTACTTTATTTTTAACAAAATATTTTTCTTTTTACTTCTTCTCCATAGCCGACATGTAGTGGCCGACAACGAGCTTGTGTGATGGAGGTCGCCCTTCTTCTCTGGGTGATAACAGTCGTCCCGCAGAGGAAACGGGGCGACGCGAGGTCGCCCCCTTTGTGAGCGTCGTTGCCCAAAATAATTTGCGCGACCGCTGTCGCTCAATCTGGAGGCAGCGGCCGTCACCGCTATAGATATATATTATATAGTTATATTATATATTATATTTTATATATAGTATATGTATAAATATATATATAAAAATAAAAATATATATTTAAATTTCTTATGGTTTGGACCTTTCGTTTTTTATGACTGAAGATCAATGGTTATTATAAGGTCATAACGGTCAATTTAGCCAAAAAATTAATGCTGTTAGGGGTTTACCTAACGGAAGGGGAGAGTATGCAATATTTAGAAAAATACAGGAGCTTTTTTGCCTATTTTTTAAACACATGGATTTTTAGCTAAAATTTAAAAATACGGTGGGTGGGGGGGTTTATGCAACTTATTCTTTATTTTTTTATGATTGCAAAATACTCCTGTGACTTTTTATAATTTCACAATTTGGTCTTTCCAGTATCAAATTTTACAAAAAATTATCGGAATAAATTATGTTCACCTCACATGATTGATTTAAAAATTGGAGCTTTTATTTTAATTTCTTAACTTTTGCCAACCTGGACGAAAATTTAAAAAAAAATAATTGATACATGATTTGTTCCAGCAACTTTTGTAAGATTTGGCACTGAAAGCCCAAACTTATGAAATATCAAAAAGTTATCGGACTTTTTTGCAACCCCTAGAAATATAAAGAATGATAATGTCAAAATTACTAGGAGCACATGATTTATTCTAATAACTTTTGCAAAATTCGTCACTTAAAGAACCAAATTCGCAAAATGTCAAAAAGTTACAGAACTATTTTGCCAAAGAATAAAAATTATAGTACCAAAAATATATTTAAGTCATAAATAAATCATAAATTAGAAGATATAAATATAATTATTCTAAATATATATATATATATATACATACATATATATGTGTGTGTGTGAATGTATGTAGGGGCGGATGAAAGAGAGGGGTAGACATAGAGACAGGTAGACCACATGTTGCTTTGAAGGTTGAGGTCGTTTTCAGTTGGAAGTGGAAAATGACACTTTGTCCATGTAACCTTGAGTTTGCTTTCATTATTTATTACATGGGTAAATTATAGTCACCTATTTGAGGTTTTATATATTATAAAAACTTTATCATTATTTGACAATTTATAATTTTTTATTTTAATATTTGTTTAACAATAAACTAATTTCATTAATTTTCATTAGATTTTCGTTCAATTTTTATGATATATTATACACTTTTGAATTATAAATTATAAATTTATATATTTTTTTAGATTTTTTTAAAATACTATTATGGACTAATATTTTCTGTGGATTATTTACTTTACAAATCCGCCAGTTTTTTTCATATTTTTTTTAAATATCTAAAAAAATTTAGTAAGGATAAAGTAGTAATATTCATATCATTGTTTAGAGACTACATAATTATTTAACATGATTGATGTGTACCAAAACTTTGGCCACACCATAAGGATCATAGGGTCTTCATGAAAATCCTAAAATTATCAAAAACTAGCCCAGCAAAACAGATCGGTTAACACTTTGATTCTTAAGTCAATAACGGTTATGAAGAAATAAAAGAAAAATTTAAAATAAAGTGATAATAATGATAAGATATGATTAAAAATAATGAATATTCATGTGGAGTGCAAATTATAAGCTTAGAGCAGCTTAAAAATCGAGAGAGAATAGTGTAAGAAAGCAAGAGTTTGAGAATAAGAAATATGTCACCAAATGATTGTTACAGCTTCCTATTTATAGGCTTGTATAAAGTTGGATACAAGGTCAATTACTGAGTTATGTATGGTATTAGAAAATCCTTCGAGTTGGCTATCATCCAAAACAAACAGTTTGAGATTTGGATAAATATTGATTGAGATACAAGTTGGACTAAACCCTGTCATATCTATCTAAATATTCGGGATTTGGTTGTTTGTGGGTTCTCTAGCTCGTTTGTTACCGATTTACTTGGAACTACCTGGAGATATATTAGGGTGATGTGTACAAATATGTTGATAAACTATATAACATTTCATTCCAACTGTATGATGATATGTCCGGATGAAATGAGCTTATTTCTTGGGCATGTTAGGTTAGTAAAGTAGGAGGTAATCCTGTGGACCTTTCTTCTCATTTGATGGGCTTTACTCATCCTGCTGATGGGCACTTATCCATCTTGCTGATGAGCCAGCTGGGCTTTTAGCCGATTGGGCTAGTATGTCTAGCTTGTGGGCTTGACCCAATAATTTTAAGAGCCATCAATAATATTTATAATTTTTTAAAAAATAATAAATATTCGTAATTATGTTAAATTTTAGATGTGATAGTATAATTTACCCTTATTATTAATTGCTGTTTAAGAGATCAGCAGAAAAGTTTCACCTTCAAACCCTTTTTCTGGGGCAATGTGTTTGCCCTGGGGGTGGCAGATGAGTCAAGCCTCGCGAGCCAGCTCGATTTTGAGCTCGAGCTCAATTGTGTCTATGAGCCAGCTCACGAGCTTTTCCTATTTTTTTATTTTTTTGATATATATTTTTAATTTTGAATTTTGTTATATATTTAATTTTATATTTAATATTTGATCAATTTTATAATCAAGATTAACCATATATTATAGTTATTAATCAATATCATACATTTTATTTTGGATAATAATAAATTATGGTATTTTTATTTATATATTTAATTTTTATACAAAAATAATTTGATCAACAACTTAGTAAGTTATAATATCTTTTGTAATTAAAATTATTATTTAATATGATAAATATAAACTTAATGTTATATTTTAATATATATTTGTATTACATTTATAATTTTTTTAAATTGACAATTAATTCACTTATGATTTTTTATCTATTTTTTAGTTTTATATTTATATCAGGATACATACTATGCATTATGCAATCTATTTTATTATTTATAAATTTATGTCAAAATTTAGTCATTCCTATGAATTAATCTACAAATAATGATAATGATAATAATAGTGATGGTTGAACAATTTTAATTATTATTTTATTATATATATAATGAGATCAAAAAATTTAATCAATAATTACGATATCTTAAAATCTGTGCACCCGATTCACACCAAATTTAAATATATATAAGACCATGTCCATTAGATCATATCGAACGGTTTGATTTAAAATCACATGGCCTGATTCTACGATACATCGACTTGAATGATTATTCTTATGTTTTGAGTACGATATCTTGACATCCGTATATCCAATAAGTCTAAAACTTTATCAAGTGCATTTTTCTGTAAATATGATCATATCTAACGGTCTAATCTGAATTTTGATAGTCCGATTAACCCATGTTGTTCAATAATATAAGATGACAGTTACATCAATGTAATACTAATATTTATAAATATATAAATTTACTGCAAATTGTGAACATATATTAATTTTATAAAATATTTTTATGTATTTCAATTGCATTATTTCAGATAATTCATACTTTTCTATAACTTTAAATTGTTCAAAATAATTCTTTTTATATATTTTACTAATTATATTACTACTAAACTAATTAGTAGTTTATATTTATAACAATAAATTAGAATTTCATACTATATTTTGGTATATTTATAATATAGTATATATTATGCAATCTTAATATAGTATATACAATCTATTTTACTTATAATTTATGTAAAAAATTGGTGATTCTCATTATTTAATCTAATATTATAATAATAATAATATAATAATAATAATAAATAAATAAATAAATATATAAAAAATTAAAAAATCAGATTGAGCTCGAGCACGACTCGAGCTCGAAATTACAGAAACGAGCTCGACAAAAATGATCGAGCTCGACTCGAGTTCGACTCGTTGTCAACCCTAGTTTGCCCTCTAAGAAAAGAGAGGGGATATAGAAATTACCTTGTCTTCATGAATTATTAGGAGAATGGAATATTTTTTATGTATATTTATTATTTAACAATCCATCTTATATTTTATGTACACGAAATTATATTAAATAGTTATTTGACGAAACGCATAAAATGAGTAAATCTAAACTTAAAATTTTACCGATGTAATTGAAAAATTTAGGATAAATTTCACCAAGCTTCTCGAAATTTGACATAATTATAAATATTTTTTTTGTTGTTTGAAAAAATATCTCTAATTTTAACGGTGATCTAGCAACTAACTCAATCTGTTAGTCTCAGTTTGAATTTTATATGTCTTTTTATAGTGAAACGATACAAATACTTTTATGGACTATGAATTATAATTTTAAGGGATAACTGTTCTCCCATTCCTTCAAGTTTGATGTAATTACACGTATACCTCTTGTGGTTTAGGAAATTAGATCTATCACCCCTAAAATTAGTCCCACCGTTAGTCACAATTCATCGAATTTGTTAATATTAATAAAAGAATAAAAAAAAATTATATTTACCCCCTTGACTTATTATTGTTTATAGTCGATCAAATAACTTTTTCTATGAGCAAATTACCCTCACATATTTTCACGCGTTAAGCATGTGCGGAGATACATCTTCACCATTATAAGGGTAGTTTAGTCGGAAAAAATTATTTGACTTACAATAAGTCAATAATAAATCTATCGAGGGTATATATTAATTTTTATTTAGTGTTTTTTTTCTTAATATCAGCAAACTCAATGAATTTTGACTAATAGGGGTACTTATTTGTTAGATGGTAGCAAACCCAGCAGTGCTAAATGTAATTTTTCAAACCACAGGAGGGTCTACGTGTAATTACACAAAATATTAGGGGAGGAGAGTGTAATTATCCCTAATTTTAACTATTTTTAAAAATTTTCTTAAATTCTTTTGTGGACTATGTGACAAATTCCTTTTTACAAATTTCCAAGTTTTTTTGTTGTCCAGTCTTTTTACAATTTTCCAAAAAACTTTAAGTAAGAAAATTCAGCAAGGGCAGAGTGAATAATTTCAGGCCTCCATTATAAAGTTACTTAATTTTATCAAATAACATGAGGTATTGATAATCTCAAACAACAAGATACATTCATAACTATAGCAAAACCTCTGGTGAACTCATTGTAATATAATACTTGTATCAGTTTTAATTAACAATTGAATTTTTCAGTTCAAGTCTTCACTACAAAAAACATTGGAACTACGATTAGAACAACACAAATCAAAATTGTAACTAGTTTCTAGAAATTATAACAACTTTTGGAACGATGTGCCTTTTGTTCCTTTGACAGGCATTACAAAGAGTTAGTAACGACTTCTATAAAAGTCGTTACTATCTAAATCTGGATGTTGTTACGGCCGAGGTAACTGCTGCAAGCTTTAACAGAATGACAAATTTGAATTAAAGTAATTAAAGTAAATAAGCAGCCCCATCTATATATGTATATCAAACACAACCCAAATAAGATAAGTAGGCAACATGCATGGAATACGGTCAATTAAATTCCAATATAATCAGTTGTAATCAGCTGTAGTACACCACACAGCTATCGCACAATAAAGTAATCAATTAAACTTTCTTTTTCCTAGTTTGCTTACCAGAAGGTGATATCGTGTTTTTCCTATCAACTCAATCTCACTATTATATAAATTTAAGTGAATTTTCTTGACAGCCGGCTCATCAATCTCATTTTGCACATAGCTCTTTCATATCGCACATAGCTCTTTTCATATCATATTTTTGGCTTATAGACTTTTCAACACATCAAGGGGTATTTACACCACAATATATTCAATTTCCACCACTCCCTCCTTTCCACATATCACCATTCTTGTAAGCAACTAGTAACGTAAAATAATATATCAACATATTCTCATTCCAGACATCCATAATACATCAAACAACAAACATAATATTTTAACGCATTTCCTCATTCCACATACACAATACCATCAATCAAATCAAATCATTCATCACTCACATACTTTCAGATAAATCAATGTCAGCATGAACTACAAATTCATATAACAGTAAAACCACAAATAAAAGGGACATATATAGATAATACTAATTATTTACTTACCTCGACCTTACAATGCTTTTATCTATCCAATAGATAGTGGTCGGTCTTTTCACTTTACCCCTGTATCCTATAATGAATAATACCACATACAGTTAATATAACGAGAATATCGTAATTTTTTTTAAATATAATATTGAATATTGTTCGTACAATTTCTAATAATTCTTTCATATTCCATTTCTATCGAAATACAAATCTTCATTTTTCCTCTTTATTAACATACCATTTATTAAATATAATTTTTGAAATATTTCTATGAATTTTCTATCAATTTCTCGCTATTATACACTTTAATTGAACAATAATACATAGGATTGCGTATTTGGTTAATATTCCGATGGAATTGTATAAATTAGATATAGTAATATGCAAATATAATAAATTTAATAATCTAATTAACCAACGATATCATTTTTATATCCGATTTGATATTTAATCCGACACTATTTTAAATAGTCAAACTCGTAAAATATTCTGATTAAATAATACATCGCTCAATATAAACAATATTTAATAAACGAACTAATTAAATAATATAATTATATAATTAATAAAAATAAAAATTTCAATTCTCGTACCTCTGTTTTCTTTTTTTCCCCGCAAGAGCAAACCTCAATTCTTATGTGTGTGTGTTATGCATGTGTGTATGTATTATGTTTGTGTGTGTATTTAAGGAAAAGAGAGGAGAGAACTCTCTCTCTCTCTTTCATATATATATATATATATATATATATCTATATATACATATATATATTATTACTTACTAATATATATATTATGTATATATATATATATTATTATTTTATTTATTTAATTAGATTTTTATCAAAATACCCATCATGTCCCTCCTAAATTTTGTTAATTAATATAAGTTGCCCCCAAATATTATAACGAACTCCAATTTAATCCGTTCAAGTTTTATTATATTCCAATTATGACATATAATTTATTTACCAATTAATCAAATTTCATAAAAATTTACTAATTAATCCCCCAATAATATATTATAATCTTTGGGGCGTCACAACTATTACAATAAGAGGTACAAACACTATGAATAAAGGTGATAGAAAGGCCGTTTCAATATGTGTTATAACATACATTATGAAATGACATCAAAATCGTTAATGTCATAATGACAAATATACTCCACCGGTGTACAGAAATCGTAAGAAAGTTGAATTTCTTGAGTTAAAGCAGAATGATGTCAAAATATGAGCTGCAATTTGTGAGATTGTCAAAATATGCCGCAGAAGAGGTGAGTACCGATGAATTAAGGAAAGACATATTTGAAAGGGGGTTGTGACTCGAGATTCGGGAGAAAATAGCATTTAAACCTCCGAGTTATGATGCTTTGCTGGAAGCGGCACTGAGGGCAGAAGAGACATCCATCGAAAGGAGTTCTACGGAAGCTAAACGAAAGAAATTGACAGGTAACCTGAATCCTACACCAGGGCAAGGTGGTGCAGTTTCCTTTAGGGGTTCTGATTCACAGAGGGGTTGGTTTAGAGGCCGAGATCAATTTCTACATATAATCCCCTTCAGTGTGCAAAATACGGTCTAACACTTTCTTGAGCCATGTGACCCATTAATCGATATCTGGCAGTAGTAGTGGAAGCGGTCGTTGTATGCGAGTTGTTCGGCTGTGATGGTCCAGCAAGCTTGTTGTGGGCCTCAAAACCAAGATTGAAGACATGGCCCTTCTTTCGGCTGCCCACTATCGACATCAATAGCTGTTGCTCGATCATGGCCACGAGCCTTGAGAAGAGGTTCGAGGATGTTGCGCATCGTTCAGTGTCTGCGCCTGTTGTTCCTCCAGCATCTTTAGAAGCATCTTCTTTGAAATGGATTAGGTAATTAGTAAAAACAAATAAATTAATTCATATTGAAAAAAAAAACATTTCTATAAACTATTTACCCCAATCTCCAATGCCCGTCGTCCTTCTTCTTGTAGCATTTAGAAAATACCTCTATCTGCTTGACAGGTCAATGAAGTCGTGCCTCAGGTCTAAATATTAAAAAATGTATATAAGTGATTCATTAATCTTAAATGCTTTAAAACCAACCAAACAAAAAAACAAGACACTTACCATCTTTTGTTTGTCCATCCCAATGAAGAACGATCCCCGTAGTAGAAGGTAGATGATGCTACTGGATTGCCCACCCAATTAGCCTTATTCCTGGTTGCAGCGGCTTTGAAGTCTGGGCTTGCGCAATACTCCAGTAGATGGCGTCAAATTCGATTGGCTAGCTAGAACGGTTGGGAGAGTTGAGCTCTAACGTCTGTGAACAGCTTCTGCAGAAACTTACTCGCCTGTAATTTTTAAACACCTTGAACACGGATTCATTGTCTTAGTCCCACCAATAAGTAAGCTGCAAATTCGCATAGTCAAAAACGAAATTTTATGCAGTCGATAAATACATTCAGGTTTACATTTGAAAACATACTTTAGAATTTTCTGCAATTCTTACCTTCAGATTATCAAACCCGAAGAACTGGTGTTCCTATGGAATCTGCTATATGCATCCCCAAGGACGAGGATGATGGTTGCGCACCGTAGCATGGATTGCCCTGTAAAAATGTCAGTTTGACCTGAAAAAAATAATTAATTAGTAAAAGTAAGTGTAGAAAAATGCAAATGAAAACAATTTAACCAAAATTCTTTCATTACCTCGCATGGCTGAGTTAGATATAGCAATGGGCAGAACGTTGTGGCATTGGTGGTGGTGGTGGTTCAGTCCACGATCGATAGGAGGCCTGTGAACTGTTGCCCCGACATTCGATGATTCACTGTGGCTAGATTCACTAGCAGGATCTGTGGAACCGATGCAGGCTCCGGTGGCGAGGGTGGTCAAAACGATGTTTCCTACAGCAACGGTTGGAGTAGGAATGGGCGGCCCACGACCATGGCCTCGTCTACGTCCTAAAGGGGGCGGACTACCCTATATCATAAAAATTACAATATTAAAAATTATTAAATTATTATATTATTATATATCTATATTATGTACATACAAAATTTGAACAAAAATAAACTTTAATATATATTTTATAAAATTGCATTAAAATTTCATAAAAATGCATAATATTTTCAGAAAGCTATGGTTGAGCATAAGACCTGGAATAGAAGGGTCACCTACTCTAATAAGCTCCACACATGCTCTAAAAGCATATCATGGAAGACAACCGAGATCAATTTCTACATAAATACGTAACTCTTCATGCCATGCATCCTCAACTCCGTCATGTCGATGCACCGACTACGTGGGTATTAGACTACAAATCCACTCATATACCCTCCTCTCCTAGTCCTTCGTCAGGGTATATACCTCTTTAGACATAACAAGCTCTCGCTAGTATATATGATCTTCAAGTCCTTATGTGCATTCATATTGTTCTTCATTTTTCTCTTTATGTCCATCACAGTATTGAATATGTTATGAACCACATTCTTCTCAATGTGTGTGATATCGAGATTGTGTCGTGTTAGATGTGTTGTCCAGTACCGGAGATTCCAAAATATGATTTTCTTCGTCTACTTGTGGTTGCTACCATAATCTGCTGGAAGTGTCAATGGTTATTCAACTACAGGACTCAACTGCAACCCAATCCCAAATCTATTCTTCGATTAGCCACGGTCGTGCAATATTCCTTTCCACTCGATCTTTAATAAAGGTTTCTTGTTCCTACGGTACGAATAGTCCTAGGATAGAAACTGTCTGTAGTAGTTAAAGTAGCAAGCCTTCCTATCACGCTGCATATGGAATGCCCATGTGGCATCCATACATACTGGACACCGCATAACACCTATGGTTCTCAATCCAGACATCATTCCATAAACGGGTAGGTCATTCACGGTTCACATAAATGCCTCGGCATAATGAACACCTCGTTCGTGGCATTGTTGTGCATTGGTGCACCTACATAGCACAATTGCAGCAGTTCCTCGATCAATGGCTTAGGTACACATCGATCAGACACTTCGGATTGGACGATGCAAGGATCACCATATTCAGGAATATGTACTCAACCTTCATGCACATTCTTCATAGGAGATTGTACGATGTAAGTATAATAGGCCAACATAAGTACAACCATACTGCCTGTGTGACGCAAACCCATCTATGCACAACTTTAGTCTAACATTATGGGGCTCCAATGCGAAATCAAGATATGTCTGGTTGAAATGCTTTCAAGCCTCTACATCGGCTGGATGACACGTCGAGCATTGCTCTATCTGATAGATGACATGCCATGTTATGTGCCCTTTAGTTGTTCCCAAAGCATACAACCTCTGCTATTGTGGAGTAAACGGTAGATACCTAAAAATGGCACATAGGGACTTTTTGCGACAAGGGTTTTGCTCCCTGGTCGGCTTGTACCTAGAGTCTTCACAAAACTAACAGTAGTCTAGATTAATGCTATCCTTCTAGTACAACATGCAACTACTTTTACACGCATCAATATTCTCAACAGGCATACTGAAATCCCTTATCAACTTTTTCATACTATAGTAATTAGTGGGCAAGTTCTGATCACGGAGAAATATATTATTAGCCCATTGGGACACCTGACCGTAGCATCTCTTAGAAAAATTATTCTCGACCTTAATGTTCACCAGTTTAGCAACCATTGTCAACTGAGATTGGGTACAACTGCTCCATAATGGTTGGTCGACAGTATGCACTACATCGAAAAAAAGGTTTGACAACACTCATATATAATCATAGAGCCTCCTGTTATACCACGAACTAGGGCAGGATATCGTACCCTCATTACCTAAGCCGATGGCATAAACAACTACCCTTCATGCCCAATCCATCTATTGCTCATCACTCAGTATGTACTACCCTCCTCCTGAGCAGTTGGGGTTTGCTCCTCCTACATTGAACAGGCGGTCATTGCATTAAAGTACTCGTACACCCTCTCATTGTCATGTGAAATTCAATTATAATATTCAGGCGCAAATCCTTGCATGCATAAGTAAAAAAATTGACCTTGTCAGGTGTTTGAACCTTTCATTTTTCCACTTCCGACACGGGCAACTATTCTTATCTCCATCCATATATCCACACTAACACTTGGATCATTATATAAAATGTTAGAATAGATGACCAAAAAGCCAATTAGATTGGTCTGGATGTATTCTATTATGACAATGAATCAATATTATGTAATATTATTATAAGTGAATAAAATGAGCATTCACTTATTTTGGCATCAACTTTGTTGTGCTCATTTTGTATGTTTGCAGTTGCTTGAACATCACAGCAAAGCCCATAGACCAATTGACAACCGTGCAGTTGGGCCGCACATTGCATGGCAGTCATTAAACCAACTGCCAGAGGTTAGGTTTGAAACGTTCCGAATCGAGGATCTTGAGAATGGCATCGAAACTTCTATGGAGACTTGCACTAGGAGTCGCATTCAATTAGTGAGTATTGTATTTCATTGGTGATAGATGCGGGGCGTTTATGCATCTTGGTGGTTTGATTGACCAGGTGTGGAATCAACTGAACTGACCCGTAGGGATCGTCATATGGGAGCCTTGGAGGTTTGATCGAGATGACTTGAATCCCGGGCTTTGATAGTATGGGATAGTCCTCAAACTTGAGGAATCACGACAGTCATTTACATATGATGATTGTATCTTGGACCTGCACAAGAGGTGATTATGTCACAGATATTATCATCATAAGCTTTGTCTAAAGCAGTTGGAGTATGTATGGAGGACGGTGAGTTTCAAGAAGAGGATTCGTCCCCTGTCAGTATGTGACAGAGGTATCTCCTATACACTTGGAGATGCGTTTAGGCTCTATGAACCTGTGGTCGCAATCGTTGGTCGAATATGAAAAAGAGGTTCTTATGTCGAGAACTTGGCGTAACACGATCTCAAGTATTAAGCATAGACGCCTAGTTCAGGATGGGAACTGACGCCCAATTTAATGCCCTAAACTAAAGCTGGGAGACGGTAGATGGAAAGACTGTACCCGTATGGATTCAGGAGCCTAAATGTTCATATGGAAATTCTTCTAATCTCTTGTGCCATGGACCATTACTAGACGGCCACCTATGGTGATGGGTATTTTTTTATTAAGGGTTAATTAAGAATTATTAATTAAATTAGATTTAATTAATAATAGTATTAGACACTAACCCAAGTCTAGATGAAAAGTGAACCTAAAGAGTCACACATGTCGGAATAGGTGACCAAAAGCCAATTGGATTGGTGGTTTTGAGAACCATTCAAGAAATCTTTATTTAAGAAATATTTTCATAATCAATATGGTAAGTATTCGTCTTTGGCACATGTATCTGTTGTGCTTACCATATTACATCAAACACTGCTTTGACGTCACAACAGATGCCCACAAACTACTAATTAACCCATGTAGTTGGGTTGTATTGAATGGCGGCTACGAAACCAACTTCCGAGGATTGGTCTGAAATGTTCCAAGTTGAGGTCCTCGAGACTGGGCATCGAGAGTCCAACTGAGACTTGCACTGAGTATTGCATTCATTGGATGAGTGTTGCATTTCATCGGCGACAGACGTTGGACGTCTATGCAAATTCAGTAGGTTAGTTGACACGATGGTCAACTAACTGAACTGGCTCGCAAGGATCATCATATAGATGCCTTAGAGGCTTGATCGGTATGAGTTGAGTCTCCAGCTCCAATAGTATAGGAGCAGTCCTCAGACTTAAGGAATCACGACAGTCACATTCATATGATGACTGTATCTTGGGTCTATGCGAGAGGTGACTGTATCGCAGACACGATCATCATAAACCTTATCCAGTGCAGTCGGAGTATTTAGAGAGGACGGTGAGTTCCAAGAAGAGGATCCATCCCTTATCAATACGTGATAGAGGTATCTCTTATGTAATTGGAGATGCGTTCATGCTCTATAAACCTGTGGCCACAGTCATTGGTCGAATAGGAAAATAGGTTCCTATGTCCAGCAATTTGGCGTAACACAATCTCAAGTATTAAGCATAGACGCCTAATCTAGGATTGGAGCCGACACCCAATTCCATGACTAGACTAAGGCCAGGAGATGGTAGATGGAAGGACCGTACCCGTATGTTCTCGAGAGCCTAAAAGTTCACATGGATATTCGGCTAGTCTCTAGTGCCATGGACCATTGCTAGATGGTCACCCACAATGATGGGCTTTCTTGATCAAGGGTTGATCGAGAATTATTAATTAAATTAGATTTAATTAATAATAGTATTTGACACTAGTCCAAGTATAGCTGAAAGGTGAAGCTAAAGAGTCATACACAAATCACCGGGAAGCGATGAGGAATTAATTGAGAATTAATTCCATAAGTAATTGGATTACTTATAAATGAGAGGGATCCAATGGATGGAGGAGCCCAAGGATAAATTAATAGGATTAATTTATATTGGACGTGTCCTTATTATTTAATAAGTTAGACTTATTAATTAATAAAGGCTTATTTCGGCTCATGTATTTAACTTGATTAAATATATGATGAACTTAATTAGATGGATTTTAATTAAATTGAATTTAATTAAAATTAGTTGGGCCTTGCATTTTATGTCCATAAAATCGGCCAAACACCTTAGTTAAACTTGTTGGAAAATTCTAGGAAAGAAAATAATTGACTAGCAATTATCACTTTTGGAAAGTACTAAGTTAGTCATTCTATATTTGGAATAAAGAATATATTACCTTATGGATTGTAGAAGAACATAAACACATTCTAGTGCATCCATACAAGGTATATATATTAGTCATTTGGAATAACTAATAAAAAATAACAGAAGACAAAATTATTTTTCCTACCCTAGACACCTCCAAATCGGCCGCCCCTCTCTAAGCACACTTGGTGTGTTCTTTTCTCTCTTATTCTCTTCTAGCAAAGGGAATCAAGGGATCCCATATTCCGGTGTGGTGTGGACCCATCCACTCGCATTTTTTTATTGCCTTCAAGTAGTATCAGAGCCCGATTCAATGTAGGGGCGTTTATGTAAATAAGTATGATATTATGATTTTATTGCTTTTGAAGCATGTTATTTATTTTGCTTATTCTTGAATAATTGTATGAAAAAATTAACTTGTTTAATTTTTTCAAATTTTGGATGATTTAAGTATTTTAAGAAAATTGGATTTTCTGGTAAAATATTTGCTTTTACTTTCAGTTTAGTGTGTAGAAGTTTAAAAAAAAAACATTGGTACTGTAACAGTGCACTGCCTATCGCCAGTGCACAACGTGTGAGCGGCGTTGCCCGTGTGAAGCCTGGCCAGTGCGTGCACGCTGGCGCAGGCCCTGTGCGCAGGTAGTCTGCGTGCGCGCACTGTGCGCAGGTCATGCAGCCGCTGGGCTGCTGCTACTACTAACGGCTGATGGCTGAGTCGTTTTTCACCGTTTTGTCCGAAAAATTGAATTTTCTAGTTTCTGCATATTTTCTGAAAGATATTAATTTTAGATAAAATTAGATTTTTTCTAGACTTAAATTGCTTTAGTTAATGCAGTTGGTTTGTGTGCATTGGATGCACGGAAATTTGTCATCGTTTTAAATTGTAAATTTTAAGCTTGTTGTTTTCTGCAATTGTATGTCGTGATATTGGATATCATGTTGTTTTTCTTGGGATGTTCATTTTCTTATCTAGTATGATTAATTATTATTATGTGCTAGTTGAATGTGGATGGATTATCACGGAGCCCCAGACTGCATGTATGTCTTTTAATTTTGTTGGGTGTGCCCGTGTGACCTCGTGATTTATTTTCTCCTCTCTCTCTCGTTTTATGCCTTGGAATAATAAGTCTTGCTCTCCTCCCCACTATGTACATCCCCCTACTTTTGATCGGGGTTTCTTATTTCAATTATAGTGAGAGTAGTATAGGAAATTTTGGTGAGGTTTTTTATTTCAAGCAAGTCCATAAAGAAGAAGGTCCACGGAGGAGGAGTCCCACATAGAAAGTGGCCCACGAAGATGTTACAAGGTGCATCTATATCTTGATAGGTAAAATACTTTGTAATAGCATAAGGCCACCTTAAACTCACCATAGACTCACTGCGGGCTTAATGGGTCGCATAGGTTGGGCTCGTGATCATCCCATAGGAGCATGTTTACCTACGTTGCATGGGATAATTTATTGCTTTAGCATTTGATGTTATGCATGCAACACAATTTTGTGATGAGATGTCGATCAAACAAATTCAAAATTAAACTCTCACTTGGTTGGACGAAGTTAAAGTGTAAGGGCCCGAAAAGGATTTGGATCAAAATAATTTGATCTGTCCAAAGTTTCCATCAGCAATAATATGGTGAGGAAGCTGCCACTAGCCAATTGTGATCTCAGAGTCATCGCACATTTGGACATAGAGGCAAGTTGTACCATTATTGTGAACAAAAGAACACGCTCACTATTTTTCTGTCTCACGAGTCGTGGGGGTCGACAGTTGAGGTGTGATTTGAATGATGGGTTGAGCCCAACACTAATTAAATATTAAGCCCATAAATGGACTTGGTCGAAATGGCATTTCGATCTGTCCAGGTGTTCCATCCATAACAATATCATGAGGAAGCTACCGCTACCCAAATGTGGTCTCACTAGTCGTGGCATATTTGGAATAGAAGCAAGCTGCATTATTGTTATGAAGAAAGGAACATGCTCATTGTTTTCCTGTCTCACGAGTCGTGGAGGGCAACAATTGAGGTATGATTTGGTTGATGGCTCAGGCGTAACACCGAGTAACATGATTCGCTTGGAGTCCTCGGGATCATGTAAAGAGGTGAAGCAAAATATTTTGGAAATTTCATGGAATGAGAATGGGTTCGATTGCCTCCCACATGGTCTTTTCCATGTGAATTGTAAAAGCGGGCATGATAAATTATTTTTGTGGATCCCAAGCTACTAGAAAAGGTTTTCCCGAAACCCCTCTTGGGAGTGGTGGGATTTTGTAGAAATAATGGGACATGTTAATGACTAAAAGACTGACTTTTAACTTAAACTCAATATTGCTGTAATCTGTTTCTTCTTTGTGTTCAGAATGCATGTCTAAGATACCGTTTTCTAATTTTCCTATATTTTTTAGATTTATTTAATGAAACACAATCAATTAAACTTGACTGCAAAAATAGGAGGATTGTGCTCGATTTCCGAACCTAGGATTATGTCATGGAAAAACCACTTCCATCAGACTTGCAAAAGAAGTCCTTGCTTAAGGAACGTTTGACGCTCGGGATTAAGACATAAGGACAATTACAAGGTTCACAACATCATACTTGCTTCTATAATCCATAAGCGGTATGACAGGCTAGACATTGTTGGTTCAATAAATGCTTCACATACATCAAATTTATGAAGCACCGAACTGGCATATTGGATATGTCACGACGGAAGCATTTTTTTGAAACCTAGATGACTGAAGGTCGTTTGTACACAAACATTGAGCTAAGATGCAATCCCTTGTGGAGAAGCTCTAAGATCCCGAAGTTGATCTTAAAAGGAGATGTACATTGACGTAATCCTTCAAGTCCCTTCATCCCTCCTTCGACCTATTTATTATAAACTCTAATGGGATGGAGAAAATCATTTCATGATTTGATAAAATGGTGGACCAGTACGAGACAATGATTGAAGAATCTGCATCGTCGGTATTGGATTTGGAGTCTTCAACCTCAAGAGCAAAAGGCAAAGGCAGCCGGACACCAAATGAGAAAGAAGGGTAAAGCAAAGTCAGCCGTTGCAAGCGCCTTGAATACTCCTGTCGTCTTGATGGGTGAAGGTAAATGGAAAAATAGAATAATGGTTCAACAGTCAAAATTTGCTTATGATGTTTGTATAAGATTGCTAAGAGCATTAGAAGAGGGAGTATCGTGAACTCCCCTTCATCCAAACTATGGCATTTGATGGGCAAGCATGATTACTATTTATATTCCCAAGTGTTGGACACTTGCTCCCAAAATGCATTTCTGCAAATGGTTTGCAGAAATGAAAAGGAATAGAACGCTGAGATAAGTAGTCTAAAAGCTAAGGAATGGCAAGGCCATTACTGCAAAAGGAATAAGACTTAATAAACTTAGCTATTAGTATTTATGTTGAAATAGTATACAATTATACAACCCAGCGTGATCAAGTTGTTAGTCAATTGTTTGCCAAATTAGACTACAAACTTGATTAATAAAAGGATTCTTTTGAGTCTGTTGAGTTATTAAATTGTCGTACTGCATAATTGAATTATCCATGCCCAAAATAAATGACTAAAATGAATAGTCAAGAACATAACTTACAAGAATGATATGTATGAGCTATAACATATCCCTCTAGTTAGGATGAGTAGGTTGGTAGATTCCATGAAAGAACTTTGTGGGACAAAAAATGCTTGTAAAAAATAATCTATTAGATTGGATCCAAAATAGACATCTGTAAGTTACTAAATACACAAATACAGTGGAGGGTTCACAAGTCTAAGGACTTCTGAAAAGTTCGAAGAAATGAGACTTGAGGTGGAGAACCAAACTAGTTGTGGAAAAAAATCCTTTGATGGGATTGAGGTGGTGCATATTTAGTGGGAATTCTTGAAACATCCAAAATGAGAATGGAATTCTCATTTAGTGAAATTTCTCCAGAAGAGACGATGTTGAACTGTCTCTGGTAAGGAAGAAATCAAACCTTGATTGGACATGGTTCGATCAATACTTCACTGAATTAGTTGGCCCATCTGGATGTGGACTTTGGAAAAACTATCAAGTTGTAAAACATGGTAAAGCCGTAATCCAGACACCACATTTGACATGGATTGGCAAACCTGTGTCATGCAAAAGTCTTGAGTATGAAGAATGGTCCTACATACGTCAAAGGACTAATGGGAGGAAAATTAGGCTCGAGTCTGATTTATACAAGTTCGTTATGAAATAATGCAAACATCACTTATAATCAAAACTTAACTGATCATGTCTAGTTCTCCAAAGAACGATCAGAAAACTCCGGTTACCTGAAAGGTACGAGTTTCAAAAATCGGACAAGGAGAAGCGATGTAGGACATTAATTCGAATAAGTGGCTTGGAGCCATAAAATCCACTATGGAGTTCAAACTAGATTTGAACATCCTACATACTTGTTTTGACAAGTTCATGAGGTACATGACTTGGTCAAGAACAAGGTAGAAGGTCAGTGGGAGATCAATTCTATTCCAAGTGTTTTAGATGTTAAAAACGTCTCGATCATTTACAATGATAGAAAGATGTCTTGGAAGTCTAAAACACGAACATTGTTCATAAAATTCTCCTTAGTAGGAATTAGATTCCTATCTAGGAATAAGCTATCCAAGATTTAGTCATGATAGACTGATGATGAGCTTAGATGTTTGACATCCCCTACTTCTTTGCTGTAAGCAGCATGAAATGTTGTTCGGTGCATTGAGCCCGATATTGCTTATGCTTTTTTAAGCATAACAACAGATATCAAGAGTGCACCAATGAGGCAACAGAAGGTTGTTGAAGGGATTTTCTTTAATACCTAAATAAGGATCAAAGAAAAGCTCTTGAAGCACATTAATGGAGAATTGATTTTAGAATGCTCTAGTGATAGTAGCTTCCAGCATCTTATGATAATATGGTAATATTGGAAAGGTTCCAAGTGGAATACCACAAGGAACCTTATCATGGAAAATTGAATGGTTGATAACTTTAAAAGTTATACTAAAAAACGGTTAGGACTGAAAAAAAAAAAACGCCCGATTGTTGGGTCTGCTACCTAGCATAGCCGCACCAGTAGTCATTTGGAGGATGCCAACTAGGCTATGGCACAAGAGAAAAAGCCCGAGATCTCAATCAAGCACTCAAACCTAACTCTCACTTGGTTGGACCAAGTAAAATATTAGGCCCAAAATGGACTTGGATCAAAATTATCTTGATCTATCCAAGCCTTCCATCCCCAGCATGTGGTGAGGAAGTTACCACTACCCAAGTATGGTCTCACGAGTCGTGGTACACTTGGAATAGAGGAAAGCTGCACCATTGTTGTGAACAAAGAGCACATTTAGCATTTCTCTATCTCACGAGTCGTGGGGAGCGACAACTGAAGTGTGATTTGGTTGATGGGTCGGGCCTAACACTGAGTAACATGATTCGCTTGGAGTCCCCGGGATCATGTGAAGAGGTAAGGCAAAATATCTTGAGAATCTCATGGAATGAGAATGGCATCGGTTGCCTCCCTCAAGGCATTTTCTATGTGAATCGTAGAAGCTGGGCATGTTAAACTATTCTTGTGGATCACAAGCCCACTAGGAAATGGTTTTCCGAAACCCCGCTTGAGAGTGGTGGACTTTCATATAAATAATGGGAGAGTTAAAGACTAAAGACCATGTCTTGAACTTATCAATAATATTACTATCCTTTCTTGATTTTTATTTAATTCTATTATGTAGAGATTGTCTAAGAATCCTTTAGCCCTAATAATAGAGACTAATGAATGGCACGAGCTACAACGACTGGCTGCAAAATCTAAGGATTGTGCGAAATTTCGAGAACTAGGGTTATATCTTGGACAAGCAGCTCCCGACGACCTTGCCAGAAGGGTCCTCGCCCGAAGAATGTGTGATGTTCGAAAAGTGGCATGAGGACCACCACAAGGTCCGCAGTATCATATTGTCTTCTATGGCCAACGAAATATGATAGGCTAGAAGACGTTCCTCAATAATGCTTCGCATGAAGGAAGTTTATGTGATTCCTGATAGGCATATTAGATATGCTGCTATAAAAGTATTTTTTGGGACCAAGATGATTGAAGGATCTTCTGTGCAAAGTCATGGAGTTAAGATGCTATCCCTCGTGAAGAAACTCAAAGACTTCAAAGCTGGCTTGATAATGACACGTACAGTGATGTGATCCTCCAATCACGTCCTCCCTCCTATGACCCGTTTATCATTAACTACAATATGAATGGACTTGAGAAGTCTATTCATGAGTTAATTAATATGCTGGTCCAATATGAGGCAATGATCCACAAGTCTGCGTCTGTTGTATTGAAAGGAGAGATTTCGACCTCCAAGGCGAAAGGCAAGAGGGCTGGATGCTGGAAGAGGAAGAAGGGACAGGGAAAAGTTGTCGCAGCCACTACTAGTGCTCCAAGCGCCCCTGTTGCTCCGGTGGGAAAGCGCAAAGGGAAAATAGCGGTTCACAGCAATCAAGGGCAAATAATGTCTGCATTCATTGCTGTGAAAATGGGCATTGGAAGAGGGAGTGCCCACAGCTCCTCTCCAACCTAGGTATGTTTGTGATTGAAGTAAATATGATAACTAATTTTGCTTCTTGGGTATTGCATACCGGCTTTGGAGCTCACATCTGCAATGATTTGTAAGAGTTGGAAAGAAGCAGAAAGCTACGTAAGGACGAGATGGTCCTAAGGCATGGTGATGGCAAGATCGTTGCTACGGAAGTCGTGCTATTGGTGATCATATTCGGATAGAATTAAAGAACTGTTATTATGTATCGAGCATGATCAAAAATATTATTTCCATTCCTATTTTAGACAATGATGGTTATGCATTTAAGAACGATAACAATAGTTTTTTATTTGATGATTGATGTTAACCTTCATCTGCTTGGTATATTAATAAATGGTCTTTACATTCTCCAACAGTGAAATTAGATTATGATTGCCTAACACAATTGAAAATTCGATAATTATGAAAATGCATAGATTTAGCATGCGAGGTTAGGTTATATATCCAAAGAGATGATGAGGAAATTGGTAGAGTCAAGGAGTCTAGAGCTAGACTACTTGGATAAATTATCAACTTGCAAATCCTGTCTAAAAGGAAAATTGACCAAAAAACCTTTTGCTGGACAAGGTACGCTTGCCACTGGTCTATTTGGACTTAATCCATACGGACGTCTGAGGACCACTAAATACTCCAGCTAAAGATGGATACTCATACTTCATAACCTTTATCGATGATCACTCGCAGTATGGTTATGTTTAACTTATGAGGTACAAGTCTGAAGGCCTTTGGAAGGTTTAAGGAACTCAGAGTTGAAGTAAAGAATCAAACTAGTCGTAAGATCAAAACCCTTCAGTCAGACCGAGGTGGGGAGTATTTAAGTGGTGAGTTCATGAATTACCTAAAAGAGAATGAAATTCTCTCTCAATGAACTCCTCCTAGAACTACCCATATTAACGGCATGGCCTAAAGGAGAAATCGAACCTTGTTGGACATGGTTCGATCCATGATAAGTTTTACCAAATTGCCCCTATCCTTTTGGGGAATGCTCTTGAGACAGCGGCCAAGTTGCTCAACATGGTACCGTCCAAAATTGTGCCCAGATGCCATATGAGATATGACACAAAAAAACTGCGTCCTACAAGTACTTGAGAGTGTGGGTAGCCCCGCATACATTAAGAGGTTAGTGGGAGACAAACTAGACTCAATATCTGGTCTGTGCAGGTTTATCGGATATCCAAAAAAGACTATGGGGTGTTGTTTTATGACCCATCAGAACAAAAGGTTTACATCTCGAGAAATTCAGTATTCTAGAAAAAAGGATTTCCTAAGGATTGTCGACGTAATGAGGAACTATTTGAAGAGTCAAGTGAGATACCCCCAGGATAATGCAACGCTATCTGTACCTACAGTCCATAATAATAGTGCTCTAGTTCTCTGGAAGATAACTAAAGTATCCAAACCACCTAATCTGTATGGATTCTTAGGCTTGTCTAACCAATTGGATGGTAATCCAAGAACATAGGAAGAAGCAATGTCTGATATTGACTTGGATAAGTGGCTTGAGGCCATGAAATTCAAAATGGGTTGGATGGATTCAAATTAAGTTTGGACCCTCATGGACCCACCTAAAGGTGTTAACTGAGTTGGTTGCAAATGGGTCTACAAACGTAAGCTTAGAGCTAACGGGGAGGTTACTGCCTTCAAGGCTAGGCTCGTGGCAAAAGGATACACTCAACGACCCGGGGTCGACTTTGAGGAAACCTATTCGTCCGTAACCATGGCTAAGTCTATTCTAATACTACTCACCATAGCAGCATGGTATGACTATGAGATATGAAAGATGGGTGTGAAAATGGCCTCCTAAACAGTTTCATTGAGGAAGAGATCTACATGGATCAGCTGGAAGGTTTTGCCTCTAGTGGAGAAGAATAGAAAGTCTGTCGTCTCCAAAGGTCCGTCTATAATCTCAAACAAGCTTCTGGAAGTTGGAACACGCGTTTTAATGAAGTCATATGGGAATATGATTTCATCAAGAAAAAATCTGATCCTTGTGTGAACAAGAAGATCAGTGGAAGCTCATTACGTACCTTATGTTTTATGTTGACGACATCTTGCTCATTGGGATGATGTCAAGACATTGGGAAAAATAAAAGCATCATTGTCCACTCAATTTTCTATGAAGGATATGAGTGAGGCTTCCTACATCCTTGGCATCAAGATTTACGGGAATTGATCCACAAGGATGTTAGGATTAACCCAATCCTCGTACATTGAGAAAGGCTTGAAGAGATTCAAGATGGAGAACTGAAAACGAGGATTCCTTCAAATAAGGCATGTGATTAAGCTATGCAAGAAACAGTCTCCCAAGACTAATGAGGAACTTAAATAGATTTCGGACATCCCCTATGCTTTCGTCGTGGCAGTATTCAGTATATTATCCAGTGCACTAGGCCGGATGTCACATACGCTTTGAGCGTAATGAGCAGATATCATGCGTGTGTTGGTGAAGCACAGTGGAGTGCGGTCAAGCCCATACTTACGTACTTGAAAAGGACTAAAGATATGTTCTTGATCTACGGTGGTGGAGAATTGTTACTGGAAGGCTACAACGACGCTAGCTTCCAGTCGGATGATGATGATGATGCCAAGTCCCTGTCGAGTTTTGTATTCAAGCAAAATGGTGGTCTGATTACTTGAAAAAGTTCTAAGCAAGCTAGTACAACGGATTCCATCTCGAAATCCAAATATATAGCATCTTCAGAAGTAGCTAATGAAGCACTTTGGATGCAAAACTACATCCAAGTGGTGTACACTTAGCGTTTCTAGGCGTTTGATGTATAAAGAAATAAAATAAACATACATGGGGTTAAGACAAAATACATAAACCGAAAAATTAAACAAAGTAGAAATGTGATACCTTTGTTTTTCTAGCATTCAGTTGAAATGTTGTTCACTTGAGTCTCCAACGCAGGAACCATCTAATTTGTCCACACCACACCGGAATCGGGATCTCAATATTTTCTTTTAGAACAAGAAGAAAAGATTGCTCCAAGAGCAAGACAGAGAGGGGGGGCGGCCCGAGTGCCTCTAGGAAGGAGGGGGATTTTTTTATGTTGTGTAATAATTTGATTATTATTTCCCAAATAATTATACAACATATATATATATATATTTGATATTGATAAATAAGAATGTGTCTAGATACATTCTTTTATCTACAAGGTATATTTCTCTTTATTCCAAATAAAGGGATTGCCAACAATGACCAAAATTGTACTTTCTAAAATTGCAATTTGCTAGCCATTTTAGAAAGTTTCAAGAAAGGAAATAAAAAAAGCTTTAATTTTTTTATTATTATGCATTTTCTTTTACCACTTCCGCCGCGCGTTCCCGGGCTATACCACACGGTCCTTCATAAAAATCTTAATACCATCCTTAAACTGTAGCGTAAGACTCGCCCTCCCCAGGAGGTTCTTTTTATCATCTTCTCAATTGTCTTAACATGATAATCACTACATATATAGAATTATATTTCGACCTATAAATTATTACTTTTCACTAATAATACTTAACAGTGAAATATAGAAATAAGAAAACTATAATAACTCTGCATTTTAATTAATAGAAATGGTTCAAGTTATTACTTGGTCATCAACTAACTAAAGAGATCAACGGTACATGATAAAAAGATGCAATTTTAGTTGATATTTATGCTCGAAAATCAGCAAGAAATTGAGACTGGGAGTGTGTGTGTGATTAATCAATTCTAAATGAAATGAAATAAAAACAACATGCAACACTATATATAAAATTATTTGGAATGGTTGTAGAAACGGTTTTTGGAGCGAACAAAATAGCCGTTAGAATATAGCTGTTAGACTAAGTTATTATTTGGAACGGACTTTGTAACTAAAAATTATTTTTGTAAAAAGACCATACGAATAGGGACGGCATTTGAAACGTCCCAGTAATAGTATAAATTTCTAACTATGTTTTACACGAGCACTGGAACGTCTACTTTCATATTTCGTATGGCCATTACATTGCAAACCAACTCGTCCCAAAAACCCTTGTAAATTTTCAACAACCTTCATTTTTTAACTGTTTTTGTAACGAGGATACCGTGGTATAAATGTGTAACGACTTTTACACGATTTTGGAATAATTTTAATTAAAATTGTGGGGCAGTTACAAAACAAAATGAGCCATGCCAAAAGGTGTTTCAACATATAATCGCCTGAAATTTAAAACATCTTTACGAACACCACCATTTTAAATACTTTTGGAACGACCTTTATAACTCTTTGATCGTTATAAAAAACCAAATTCATTTTATTAGCTACATAACATCCACAAAAATTATCCGTCCCACAGTAATTACAAATACCATTCCAATTTCAATAGTCATTCTACCGTTCCAAAGTGACAATTACAAATCTTACATTTTTTTATGGTGCTTCCACTATGTATTAGTATTACATCTCGTGTTATATTTCGTACATACATATCATGTGCTTATAAAATTTTCTTAAATATACTAGTGACGTCAAGTGCAGTACAAAATATATCAATTTGTCACTAGAAAATACAAATTGTGAATTTGAGGGCATTTATATTAATGTAATTATAATAATAAATACAAAATAAAACTAAAAAATATTAATTTTTTCTCAAAAAAAATTGAAATTATTAGGTTGGTGTGATTTATGGAATTATTCATATTAAATGAACCAAGTTTATAGGGGTCATAGCAATTAATTGGCACGTGAAATCATTTATTAGTGCCTTTGACTTAAATTCACTCTCCAAATAAAAGCACAAAACACTTAGGGTGAACCTAATTAATTAGTGTAATAATTCAATAATTAAAAGCGTATTTGAGTGCGATTATTAAATTCTTATAAATTAATTGTACTATGCAGTCCCCACATTAATTATTTTCCAGCTGAAAACCACAACTCTACTCTCTTTGTCCTTTTGTTTAGGAGTATATACACTATCAATATCTCAAATATACATGTATCCGCATTCACCGGCATAAAATATAAAGGGATGATTATATTTTTCTTTCTCGAGCTTTAGTGTAATTATTTTTTTTAGGTTGGAAAATTATATTTAGCACTCCTGATATTTCCTTCCGTCTAACAAATAAGTTCCTTCATCAGTCAGAATTTATTAAATTTGCTGATAATAACAAAAGTAGGGAATGAGAATTTATATTTACCCTGAGGTTTGAAAAATTATATCTAACACTCTTGAGATTTGCTTCCGTCTAACAAATAAGTCCCTTCGTTAGTCAGAATTTACTGAATTTATTGATAATAACAAAAATACTGAATGAGAATTGATATTTACCCTTGTTTAACTAATTACTGACTTATTTCAGGTCAAATAATTTTTTTCGGACTAAACTACCCTTATAACGGTGAATATATACCTCTTCACATGTATTAACGCATGAAGACGTATGAGGGTAATTTGATCATAAAAAAATATTTATTTGACCTACAATAAGTCAGTACATAATAAGTCAATCAGGGATCTACACAACTTTTTTCTGATTTTTTTGTTAATATTAGTGAATTTTGTAAATTTTGACTAATGGAGAGACTTATTTATTAGATAGAAACAAATCTCAGAGGTGCTAAATATAATTTTTCAAACCACATAAGGTTTATATATAATTATACCAAACCTTAGGAAAGGAGACTGTAATTATCCCAAATATAAAAGTTAACAAAAACCCCGGGCGAATAATATTGATCATAATTTTAGGATGCCTCTTGTTATATATTTATTACAATTATTTCTCTATAGCATGATTTGAATTATTATTATTAAAGAATTTGTTTAAAACATATATGATTCCATATATATAATTTTATTAATATTTTTAGTTTAATTAAAATTAATAGAAAAAAATATAATTTTAGTCCAGTAATTTATGGAGATGACATTCTTAGTTCTGCACGAATTGATTTTTGTAATTTAGCCATGTAACTTTAAAATTTAGCAATTTTTATCCTTTTTTCAGCCAATTGCATTTGACTTGCACCTGACCCAATTAAATTATAATTTAAATCTTGTAACTTAAGAAGTGTTGGCAATTTTAGTTCTACAACATAGGAAAATTGACATTTTTTATTCTGTAAGAATTAATTTATATGACTAAAATTGCGATTTAATTGGGCCATGTACAAGTCACATATAATTTTTCAGTCAAATTAGCTAAAAAAAAAAGACTAAAATTACCAAAATTATAAAGTCTCTGAACTAAATTACGAAGATCAATTCATATAGGACCAAAAATACCACTTACTAAATTACAAAACTAAAATTATAAGTTTTATTTAAAAATAAATTAAATATATTATTATTGTAATATATATATATATAATAAAATAAAAACATAGGGTTCACTTGAACCATTCTAATAAAGTGGACAACACCATGATTATGATGAGAAATGGGCATGAAATACAAAATCCGTGCATCACGAATGATCTCTCCATCATTACACATTAGACTTTTATCCAAAAAATTTTAGCACATACATACAAATTATTAGATCAATTTCCTACACCCTACAAATTAACGTTCACGGATCAAATGTTCGTAATTGTGTAGATCTATGTGTCAGAATCTCCATCTTCTAAGTATTTGAAGGATTGACGGTGGCCAATGGTGGTGTCGAGCCGGTTCGATTCAACTTGAGAAAAATGCGTGGATCTTAAGTCCCGTTTAGAAATTGAGGTTAATGATATATAATTTATTTAACTCAAAAAAGAATGATATAAAAAGTACTCTCTCTCTCTCTCTTCTTTTCTTATGTTTGTTTGTTGTCATGCTTTTCTGTTTTTGGCTCTCTTTGTAGGTTTTATGATTCGTGCTTCATGGCATACATCACTTTACTACCTTCGTACTCTTCCCATAGGCCTTCAATTCAATCATTCGAGGTCCCCGATGGTCTCCCTTCTTCCTTGTAGGTTTATGACTCTCCCTTTGATGTTTTTGTTCTTCGTGGTTTATCTCACTTTGCTACCTTCGTGCCGTACTCATAGGCCTTCACGTCAATCCTTTGAGGCCTAGTGGTCTCCGTTCTTCCTCGTAAGGCTACCGCCGAGCTCTGCCCTTCGAGATTCGGTCAACACAACGATTTTTTACCTCTTCCCCGCGGGCTTCTCCCGTAGAGGTTTACTTTGTAAGACTACTCGCTAGCCCTGTGACTTCGATTATCCTCAAATGGGATCTTTTATCGTGGAATTCTTTTCTTATTCAAACGGTTATGACCCCATTCAAGGTGTTTTTGTCTTTTAGGCTATATATCATATATATATATATATATATCAATTGATTAAATTAAAAAAAATAAATGGAACATTAAAATTATTGAACAAGACCCAAGGTGAACAGTGAATATTGCTTAAATG
The DNA here is from genome assembly GCF_000512975.1 of Sesamum indicum. Lineage (NCBI taxonomy): Eukaryota > Viridiplantae > Streptophyta > Magnoliopsida > Lamiales > Pedaliaceae > Sesamum > Sesamum indicum. Next base: position 3,238,445 of record NC_026155.1, read on the forward strand.
TTTGCAAAAATGAGGAAGAAGATTTGTTGCTAAACTTCATTGGAGATTGCAACAGTTAACTTCGTGCTACACGTAGTGTTTTATATTGTGCATTTATTGATAATTATCACATATTATTTATTTTTACAAAATGAAATTTGTATTAATTATCGAACTATTTGATGCATGTATTTCACATAAAAGCACATATCTACGAGACAGTATGTGCACCCGGTTTTTTTTTTTAATTTCTGAAATGATTCGAGTGGCTCAACTTGATAATAAATTTCATTAGTTTTTCTTTTCCAATTTGCGATGATTTTTAACACAAACAAAATTTTATTATGTCAATAGATTTGACTCTTAACGGGTTTTCGATTAAACCAACTAAATCAACCAGTCCAATCAGATTTCAGAATTATTTAACTAAGTTATTCAACAAAATATATACCGATAACATTAAATAACACAACAAAATATATATCATGAAATATTAAAAAATAGAATATTTAAAAAAATAAATATTCTTTTACTTATTATAGTGCATGAAGTGAACGTTTTGTGATATAATGAGAGTAAACATAATTTGCCAATTTTTTTTTAAATATTTCAATCTCTATCACAATATTCAGAATATTGAATTGACCACTATCGACATGGATATGAAAGCTTCAAAAATATTATCATAGTTGGTATGCCAATGATGAGAGGTCACTCCTCTAATAATTAGGCTCATATATGCCGAGCCATTGTACGTCACGAGATATAGGACTTTACGTTATGATTAATTATCATAGCTAAAAATTAAAGATTAAGATAAATATTATTTAATTACTATTGTATAATGGTTATTAATTGTTATTTCTCCGAACGATGCAAAATATTAGCTACAGTTTAAAGTTATGACAAATGTTTTAACCTGATATGCGTGTATCACACCTATTAAGTAAAGGACACAAATAACCCTCCTACAAAAAACCACCAGCACCCCAAGATTAATTCTTCTACACTACTCCAGCAACCCGCTCCAAGGACCTAGGATCTTGGCCACACAATCTCTAATAGCTTGGGGCTTAAGATGATGCCATGTGGACAAAACATGTACGGATATACAGCCCTATAGATACACCCACTCCACTACATTTATGGTAAGACACATTTTATTATTTGATACCTCATTTATTACTTTAGATTGCTAGTTACAATATCGAACTTGGGCTAATTTAAGTATTAAAGGGTCTTCATTGGGGACCATCCTGGCTAACCTAAATTGTTTTGTTTTTCAGAGACCACCATACATATGGGATAATCTAATTGGATAGTGGGGATTGACCAACCGGGAGCTATAGGCGCCGTCTGTGGGAATCTAAGAAGGGCAATCATGTTCTGGATGGAAGGGACATCCAGGAGAGATCATGCGTTTGGGGGGCAGCGAAGAGACCCCCCAAAGACAAGGTGATCAGATGGTTTAACTATCAAGAGATGAGCTGCAACGTCTAATCAAGGAAGTGGTAGGAATGCATTAGTGGAATATGAAAGGAGAACTACTACACCAGGCGCAAGAGACGCTAGGAAACAACGGTTATTTAAAGGGAAGGAAGTCAAAAGGGACCCAAAAGAAGTAACAAGTAAGGAAGTGTCTTGAAAAGGCTAAGATAGAGCTCTCAGATATTGGGTTCAGCGAAAAGGATAAGACAAGGAAGAGAGAGTTAGGCATTAATGAGCCTAATTTCAGGATGCCGGATTTACTCAGGTACGATGGAACCAAGAACCTCCAGGACCACATCCCAACTTTTAAACTGGTAATGAATTTATATGATCAATCTAATTCCGTTACTACAAATTGTTTGTCACCTCCTTGACAGGAAAAGCACAAGATTAGTTCACTAGTGTACCTAGCGGAACTATAAAATCGTACGACCAGTTAATCTAGAAATTCGCATTCCATTTCGCAAAGTAAGAGAAAACAGAAGTGGTCTTCCATGTATTTTATTCACCATAACACAAAAGAACGATGAGTCATTGGAAAGCTTCATGGAAAGATTTAATAATGAGATCGTTGGAGGCTCAAGATCTAAGAGTTGGTATGATGGTTATCATTCACATATACATGGATTAAAGAAGGGGCCATTCGTTTCGACACTCGCTAGGGATCCCCCAAAAGACATGGAGCAGTTGATGATGCTTAGAACTACAACAACGAAGAGGAAATAAATGCTATGAAAAGTTGGGGAATGGTCGCACTCTAAGGGTTGAGATTATGCTAGAGATCGAGGAAGGGATAGACATAATCGACCTGAAAAAGATCGAGAGGCAACATACCACCCTAAGTACCATAAGTACACCAACCTCAGCACAACAAGAGCAAGAGCCATGATGATGGTGGAAAAAGAAAACATATTTCACTAGCCTAAGCATACTCCGTTCACACTGATTAAGAAATATTCCAGAAAATATTCAAAGTTCCATAAAGAGAGAGGTCACGATACAGAGTACTACTATCATAAAAGACGAGATAGAAGGCCTGGTGAGACAGGGATACTTCAAGGAGTATGTGTTGGAATCATAGAGTAGCAAAAACAAATAAATGAAGAGTAGGGGAAAGAGATCGAGAAGTAGGTTAGGAAGTAAAAAAGGTTCAAGGGAAAAAGCAAGGAGGCAAGAGGTGAAGAAGGAGCGCGAGACAATGCTCCTGTGAAAGGAGTCGTTCATACAGTCGTAGGTGGACCTACAGGCAGAGACTTTGGAAGGATGAAGAAGATATATGCACGAAATATGAGAGCAGACGGTAGGAGAGAGATAGTATTGAACGTCGAACATGAAGAGGAAATTACTTTTAGGTGGAATGATTTTAGGAGAAGCGGTCAAGTCGTAAAATGACCCCATGGTAATCAAGATGGATATTGCCATTTTTTAGTGCACAAGGTCCGTATAGACAATGGTAGCTCGGTGGATATATTATTTATGAAAATGTTAAGAAAAATGAGCTTAGGGGATCCTTACATGGAGCCGGTCCCAAGCCCACTAGTTGGATTTGGAAGGAGTGCGGTGACATCTTCCAGTTTCGATAGGAGAGGAGCCAAAAAGGAGAACTTTGATAATAAGAATTTTAGTGGTAGATACACCAGTCACCTATAATGTGATTTTGGGATGGCCCAGGTTGAATTTATTCAAGGCAGTAGTGTCTACCTACCATATGAAGATGAAATTCCTAACAAAAATGGAGTAGGAGAAGTATGTTGCGATCAGAAAGAGGTTAGAAGATGTTGTAATTTGTTCTTGAAAAAGGGCGAGGTCCAAGGAGAGAAGGCAAAAAGGCGAAAAGAAGAGTAGGGGCAAAGCATATAGGTGAAAAAATGGAAGAATTCAAAATATTAAAGCCCCACCCAAGCAAATAGAACCAATTGAAGAAGACAAGATTATTCAGTTAATGCAAGGAGAGCCATGTAAGACAACGATGATTGGGTCGCATATGACCTCGACCTTGGAAACCTTGCCCATTGAGTTTTTAATAAAGTATGCAGACATGTTTACATGGAGCCCTTCAGACTTTAACGGGTATCGACCTAGAGGAAATTGTTAACAAACTCAGTATAGACCCCTAGGTGGAGCCAGTAAAGCAAAAGAAGAGGTCGTTTGGGGTCAAAAGAAATAAAATTATCAAGGAAGATGTGAACAAGTTATTAGTAGTAGGGTGTGTGATAGAGATGCAATACACGTGTTAGCTGTCAAATGTTGTGATCATACTGAAAGCATCTGGAAATGGCGAATGTGCACAGACTTCGCCAACCTGAACAAAGCGTGCCCGAAGGATCTATATCCACTACCTCGAATTTTTTACTGGTGGATTCTACAATATGATGCAGATATAATTAGGTCTTCATGGCGGAAGATGATAGAGTTAATACTTCTTTTATCACTGAAAATGGTATTTATTGTTATAATGTGATGCCTTTCAGCTTGAAAAATGCAGGGCCAATGTATCAAAGACTGGTCAATAGGATGTTCAAGGATCTCATTGGTAGTTCCATGAAGGTCTACGTTGATGATATGCTAGTCCACAGTAAGAAGGAAGAATATCACCTGCGTCATTCAAAGAAGGCATTTGAGGTGATGAGAAGTTACAGAATGAAACTGAAGCCAACCAAGTGTAGGTGAGGGGTGGAAAGTTCATAGGTTACATGGTGAGCAAAAAAGGGATTGAGGCAAATCCAGAGAAGATAGAGGCGATTATGTAATTGAGCTTGCAAAAAACGGCGAATGAGGTTCAAAAATTGGCGAGCAAGGTCGTTTATTGAACCATTTCATTTCCAAGTCAGCGGACTGGAATCTTCAATTTTTCAAGACCTTGAGTAATATGAAAGACTTCAAATGGACAGAGGAACACTAACAAGCTTTGAAAGACTCAAAACATTACCTAATCTCACCACAATTTTTGGCTAAACTAAAGGTGGGGGAACCTTTGTTCTTGTACTTAGCTATTTCTAAAGATACGGTGAGTTTGGTATTAGTGTGAGAGGAAGCAAGAGTACAAAACCCATTATACTATGTTAGCAGGATGTTGCAAGGAGCTGAGAAAAGATACGTTCAGATTGAAAAATTTGCATTGGCATTGGTTACCACGGCCTGGAAGTTGCAACCTTACTTCCAATCACATGAAATCGTGGTACTTATAAACCATCCATTAAAGCAGATAATGTCCAAACCAGACACACCGAGTTGTTTGGTTAAGTGGGAGCTGGAGTTTGGAGAATTTGGCCTCGAATATCAAGCAAAACCATTGGTGAAAGCATAGGTATGTTGAAGATTAATATCAAAAGTATGATTGAGGTGACTCTGGTCAATCCCCAGTCACCTACCCCGATATCAAAGCCCTCAAAAAATCCATTAAGCTTGGTCACCTGCGATCTACACTTCTCGAACTTATCATTGATAAAGTCAGCAGCTTCAATTTCCACCGCAACTTCGAAGACCGAGCCTTTCAAGAAATCATGCGGTCCCTAGAGATGAGCATCGACAATAGCCTTTTTGTATTTGTTTAAGTGAAGGTACAATTCACGACCCTCAATCATACCCTCGAGTTTGATGGCAGAGCAACCAACAAACACACCTTCGTCCTTATGTTTCTCGAAGCAGTTGCCCTAGCTTTCATAACCTCAACAGCGGATTGCACAAATTGAGCTTCTAGGCTAGGGACCTTAGCTTCATATGCAACCTTTTGATCGAAGAACTCATTCTCACGTTGTTCGGAGGTAGATAGATTTTTCTAGAGATCGCGGATCTTGATATAAGCTAAAGCTTTATCATGCCTCCACATTGAACACTTCAAGGGAAGGTTGCGCCCGTAAGTGGCAGTCTGCAAAGAGGAGTATTTAGGAGACAAGTTCGAAGGAAGTACTAAGGTTAGATTAAAACAAAGAATACATGTATGAGGGCATGAGCGTGATGCTCCTCAACTCGGGTATGGTATCATGTCCTCATCACAATCCAAGAAGCATGCTTTATATAATTCCCAAGAGTCTTGGCCTACATTGAACATCACGTTAGGAGGAGAGAGTTTACATTTCAACGGCCTTCTAGATAGGGGACTTCAACTCCCCTCGATCTTCATTCCATCAGCTCGTGAGTTCTTTCAGTAAGCTTGCGCTATGTTCTTCCTCTGCGCGAGCAACAACCTCTTGGCCAACCTGTGTTCTGAGCGCGATTTGCCGCATTTTTAGATTTTTTGGAGAGCCTTTGCTGTGATGCTTGTGCTCTCTCTTGCACTTTTTAGGTTCGCTAGATCCTTCAGCAGCGTCTGCGATCTAGACCTCAACTTGGAATTGGAACCACCAACCTCTGCGTGTGGGTGCTGTCGCTGGCAACCTCAACCATTTTGGGGATCTCTAGATTGGAGCCAATAGGATCAAGATTAGTAGATGGGAGACCTTCCTCAGGAGTTGCTGAGGTCTTGATTTCGAAGGAGGGAGGAGCGACCCTAGCAGGAAGAGAGCCTCTGCGAGAGCAAAGTCAGTTAGGAATTTGAGCTTGCATCACTACAGTATCTGAAAAATAAGGAGGATATCATCGTGTGCTTGATCAAAATAACTTAAGAGAATACAGAATGAAAACAAGTAAAACTGATCACCTAATGAATTGGGAGGGCAGTTGGAGAGAGTCTGGCAAGTTTCAAGACATTCTCTTCTGAAAGCTTTCTAGGCTTGTACCAATAAATGGTAAGACTATCTAAGTCATAGGATCAGGTTTGGAAATGCGCCATTCACACGGAAGGAGCCACTCTTGGGGGGAGGAGGTCAGATAAAGATGAACCTCTCCCGCGAAGGACTAAAATGGGATTTTAACTTATCTAAGAAGCGACAATCCTTATGAGCGGTAAGATAGAAAAATCACCGATTAGCCGACCTCTTTGAGGTGGTAAAAGAGTACATCGACCAAAAATTTTCGAAGTTTGGCTCAAGGCTAAGCCGTCACATTATTATGACAAAGAAAATAATATGATGGATAGAGTTGGAAGAAAGTTGAATGGGGCAGATATCTAAACCCTGAAGGATATCATTTATAGGGCAGGCTAAAGGAAAGTAGACACGGGCTTCTAAATAAAAGATAGAGAAGGGGCAAAAACCTTGAGGAGGACAATGCATTCTATCAAAAGATTTTAGAACTAAAACTTCAAACTTATTGGTTATGAAATATTTTTCTTTAAGGCGATAAACTAGAGTTTTTACAGTCCTAACTATGTCGACCTAAGGACTTCTCCATCATATTCTGATACCTAATGTGAATTAAAATTTCATCAGTATCAATCAACTCTATGGAGGGCTTAACAACAGCGATCCTAGTAGGTACTGAGATCGCGCCGGAGGGACCCACTACATCTATTACAGGCGGGAGTACAATAGACGAACCTGTGTCTAACTCCTTAGACTATAGCGAGGTCGGAGACGACCCCAAAGAAGAAAAATCAAAGCTAGAGTTCGAATTAAAAGACTAAGAGGCCATTAGAGAACGAGTACCTTGAGAACGGAGGTCGAGTTCATTTATAGCGATGTCCCAAAAGACGAGCTCGAAGTATGTAGAAAGGTGAAGCAATCAAATGAGTAAAACAAGCCTCAAATTTATAGGAAAAGAACATGAAAGCTGAGCCCATAGAGAATGTTGGAATGTGGACATGTAAGTGCGATCGAATGGCAGGAGTAGCGACAGTTCAGACAGCCCGACCCATTGTAGTGACCTACTTCTACAACTCGCTCCAAGTATTGAGGATCTTGGCCATACAATGTCTAACAGGTCAGGGCTTCAGATGACGCCACGTGGACCTAACATGTGCAGACATATAGTCCTGCAAATTCACCAATTCAACTGCATTTATAGTAAGACATATTTTGTTATTTGCTACCTCATTTACTATGCCAGCTTGCTAGTTACCATCTTAAGCTTGGGCCAACATAAGCATTGGACGGTCTTCGCTGGGATCATCCTAGCCTTATGTGCTATTCTCTTCTCAAGAACTACCATACATCTGGATAATCCAACTGGATCGTGGGGCTCAACCACTAGGGAGCTCGTATTCGACCCGGATGATAACCATATATAAGTAAGATCATGAAGAATGCTGATTAAACATGATCAAAGCTTAGGTTTTTGCTTCAGTTTTATTTTACCATAATAAATAGCATTAATTTGCTATGATTTTTGAACTATAGTGATTTATAGTGTAGGAAATAATTTATTTCTTTATAGCGGTTGTAATTAGCATTTCTGAAACCCTTGGTATTGTAGCCTATATATATATTTTTATCTACTTTTAAATGAAATGGTTAATATATGTTACTAATTTGTATACCAATTAATATTAAATTTATTTAAATAATATTTTTAAAGTAGATAAATACTTATATTTGTTGCATCGATTTGATTTATAGCCTTAAAATTTTGGCCTCAATTTAATATAAATAAAACTCTCAATTTTTTTTTCTTTAAAGAAGCAGTAATCACATATTATTATATTAATTGATAATCAATATAAAATAGAAAAAAAAAAACATACTTATATAAGTGCGACAAACTTCACACGTTCGATAATATTAAATTTTACGATCTAATACATTTTTTTCTTTAAATTATGACATCCTAATTTTAATGGAAAACATGCCGCCTTGCCCCCCACCCCACCCCCATATGGGGCATGTGCAAAACACCCTTTATGAAAAAAATAGTAAAATAACATTCTTTCTTTTTTAAAATAAAGCAATTCACCTCTTTAGAGGCAGTGTAGTTTAAAGGCCCCTCCTGCAATTATTTATAATTTTTAAAAATCAAATACTATTTTTATATAAATATATAATATAATATATATTGATTGCAAAAACAAAATATTATTATATACAAATATATATATTTATAACATTTTTAATAATATATACTTTTAATTAATAAAAAATAAACCTACCTCTTACCCCGTTTCCGTTGCCGCCTCACCAACCTATTATGCAATCCCCGTCATCCTATCCCTTTATCACCGCCCTAGTACCCTTTCCAATCCCAGTGGCTGCCCCCCCTTCAACTCACCCCCCCCCCCCTCGCCCCCCCCCTCCGACCCCCAGCTCTGGCCTGTCCCCCTTCTTATCCTATTGCGCTCGTCGCCCCTCCCTCTCTAGTCCTCATTGCATCTTCCTCTCTCTCTCTCTCTCTCTATATATATATATATAAATATCATTACATTATATTTTTTTTATTAAAACTTACATAATTATGCAGTTTTAAATATGTTTTGTAAATCTGAATTAAGTAAAAATTAGATTATTGATCTACTAGTTAAATTTGGACCTTAGATTCAAATTAAAATTCAACTTTCTTAAATAAGATTATAAATACTGATGCCTACCAAATTTTTGGCCATAACACAAGATCAAAGTATTTTCAAGTAAAATCCTAAGGTTAATGGGAACTAACCCTACAAAACAAAGGTTAGCACTTCGATGTTTAAGTCAATAACGGTTTTACCAAAAAACAGTAAATGGAACTTGAATTAAAGCGAAAACAATGGTAAGAAATAATGATAAAGTGTGTATATTGGTGTAGAGTGTAAAATATAGGCTCAAAATAGTCTAAAAACTAAGAGAGGAATGAGAGAATAAGTGAGTTTTAGAATAAGGGTTGATGTTTTAGGTATGTACATAGTAGGATATGGAGGCTTTTGTAGGGTGCCATATGACATTGGAAATCACTTTGAGTTGGTTATCATCCAGAAAAAACTGTTTTTAATTCAAACAAACATTGAAAGAGATATGATTGTTTTACCAAGTCTTGCTAGGTCTAGCTGAAATCCAAGAATCCATTATTCATGGATTCCCATCTCATTTTCCATCAATCTACTAGGAGCCACCCGGAAATATTTTAGAATGACATGTCCTGATGTATTGGCAATCTATATGACGTGTCTTTCTAGATATATGATGATGCGTCCGGCTTGAATGAGCTTGTTTCATGAGCCTAACAGTTCAGTAAAGGAGGAGGTAAGCCTGTGGGTCTTTCCTCCCAGTTGATGGACCAGCTAGGCTCGTATCCAACTGAACTTATCTACTTTGCTTGTAGGCCCAATTCATAAGAGTTTTAAGGGGCATCATCCGTCCTTCCAGTCCAAGAGTGCGAATCATAGAGCTAGACTACTGGAGTAGGTAGGATATCCTACAAAAAATAAGAGACATTTTATGCTCATCAGCAAAACGAGTCCCACTAGGCTTCTTGAGTAACTAACTGCAGTAGGACGAGTCCTTCTATGCGAAGGAACTAGAGAACGTGGATATAGGGGATTTTTTTAATTCACTTAGCTGTTTGAATTTTTTTCTATGCTTTGTTGTTCCAGCTATAGGACAGGGAGTTTGTTGTGCATTGAAAATACAAAGGTATCTGTAGGTTGTCTGAAGGGTTCCCAGGGTTTGATGTTCATAAACAACAAAGTATATCTTATATTCTGCAAAATAAACATTCGTTAGAGCTAAGTCGGAAGGGATTCGAGCGATGGTTTCCGACGATCAAGTCAATAAGAATCCCAGTAAAATGAAGTAAGTATATGTGTAGGACAAAAGTTCCAAACTTGGTAACGAGGGTGGAGAGCCATATTTAAAAGTAATGGTGGATATGCCTGAAGCATGATCCATTGGATCATATATTAATCTAATGGATGGCAATGAATCGTACCAAGGCTGTTGATAAGGACAGGAGGTGGTCTAGGGGACAAACACTGTGCAGGCGGGGTAGTGTAGGCGGCTCTAGCAGTGATCCCTCACATTCTGTCCTTAGTCTTCAAATGTCTTTTCATGACCTTTAGATACCCTTATATCACATATCATTTTCTATGTTATGCATACCTTCAGAGATCATCTATTTAGACCATCCAAGGTTTCTTATATCAAGGTGAAGGTCTCGACAAAGAATATATGGAATATTCCCATATTAGAGCTAATGCATGTGTACTTTGTTCCAGCTACTCTTGTTGTTAGCGAGGAAGATGTGATTTCGTTAGTAAAAGAGAATATATCTCAAAGTAAATGTAAGGATAGAACTCAAATAGTAAGTTAGCCTAAGCAAGCTTTGTTAGCATTGTGTTGAAACAGATGTGCCAACAGAAGGCAGCTAAAAAATGAAGCGAGTGTGTCAATTGGTAGTTGCTTGTATGTTATATAAGGAAGTTGGTGATAGCTAATTGGTGATGCATGCGCCAACCGGTGGCGGCTCATGTCACTGCGTCCACCAGCTGGTGGCAACTTACGTAAGTGCATCACCAGCCAAGGGCGACTTATTGGAAGCATGCGCCAGCTAGGGGCGACTTATTAGGAGGGTGTGTCGGCTGGTGGAGACTTATTAGAAGCATGTGTGCTGTTGGAAGCTTACATAAGTGTATATGCCAGGTAGGGACTACTTATGTAAAATTATGTTCCAACTAGTGCCAACCGCTTACTTGGAATCAACTCGGAGCTGAAAATTGAGTTTGCGAATAACATAAGATGGGAAGCAAGAATTGCATTTATTCATATGAGATAATGCTTGATTACAAAGATAACAAGCTATAAAAAAAGAGTAGGGATTTCAGGAATAAAAGTTCCTACTATTATATGCGTTCCATTGTCTAAAAAACGTCCTACAGGTCCTCTGCTTGCTCCTCGCTTCTGCAGGGGCTGTGGGGGTGAGAGAATTTGTTCTTCTGCTCGCGCCTTTTTTCTTTATCCATGTAATCCTTTAGGTAGTTGGGTTGTATAAGTCATTCTATCGCTTGACTTAGCTGGCAACAGTGATTGGTGTCATGTCCACACTTTCTGTGATACCTGTAAAAATATTTAGATTTTGAGAGTTAGGGACCTTTCACTAGGCCTTTAAGCCATTATAAAGCTGGAAGCTGGTCAGTTACCATGAGCATTCTAGCGGGGCTAGTGATGAATAGGCATAGTTTGTTCTTTAGATCGAGGAAGTTGAAGTGTCTTCCAGGTCTCCCCTACTGCTGTTGGACGAAGACAGCTCTTTCTCCCTCCACATATCACAACTTCTCGTTCTCACCAATTGGGCGTCCTCCAGGTTCATGTATTCTCCAGCCCAAGCCAGCACGTCTAGGAAGAAAGTGGCTGGTTTCTTAGCTTGAGACTTGAAAAAAGACCTCCATGGAGTCCTTGTGTAAATGCACTGACCAGTACCTCCTGATATGTTGTTGGGACCTCAAAGATGGTTGTGTTGAAGCACTGAACGTAGGCCCTTGGATTTTCATTCTCTTCCTCTTTGACCCCGGAAAGACTGATAGTCGATTTTCTATACTTGTTGCTACTAACAAATTGGTGCTGGAAAAGAGAGCTACATTCTAAAAAAATTCTAACTGATCTAGCTGGAAGCTGGTCAAACCATTGCTGTGCAGAATTCGTTAGTGTAGTAAGGAAAACATAACATTTATTGCCATTAGTATACCTATGCAGCAAGGCTACATTTTCAAACTTACGGATATGCTCAACTGGATTAGTGGTATTGTCGTAAGCAAGTAAGTGCGAGGGTGCTCGGAAATGAGCAGGGAGCTCCTTTGTCATGATGTGCTCCCTGAAAGAAATGCCACGCTTAATAGGCATGGTCTCTTTTGTCACATGCTGACGAAGCTCCACCATTTCTTTCTCCAGTGATTGCCATATGCGAGGGGGCTGAAGGGCGGCAACCTCCTTGTCCACAAATTCAACAAGCATGGATCGATCCTACTAGAGCCAAACAAGAATTTGCTCATCGACGCCTTGGCTTCCCAGTGTTCCGCCTCTTTCTAGTTGGGAAGAGGCCCCTGCTATGCTAGCTTGAGAACCATGGAGAGTCGAGTTGATGGTCTCCATGATGAACTAACGAAGCTCCTCATAGAAGAGCAAGTTCTTAGAAACAAGTGCATCTATTAAGTCTAGAGCTGAAGCGTTGGCAGCTCTAAGGTTGGATTTGGAGCAAGAGCGTTGGCAGCTCCTGCAATTGGATCTGGAGGTGGAATGGTAGAGCCGGCTATAACAGGGAGGGAAGAGTTTCGCTTAAAGGATCCATTGTTTGAATTTGTAATATCTCACGTCAATGCTCAAATGTTCCTACAAACAGCGTCAATGATTAGTATGAAACTTTTTACCACACCACAAGGTCGAAGGGTTTTCAAGTAAAATCCTTAGAGTAAATGGGACTAGCCCTACAAAATAAAGATTAGCACTCTGATGCTTAAGTCAGTACTAGTTTTACTGAAAAAGAATAAAGAGAACTTGAATTAAAGTGAGAATAATGGTAAGAAAAAATGATAAAATGTTTGTGTTCATGTGGAGTGCAAAATATAGCCTCAAAATAACCTAAAATCAAGAGACAAATGAGAGAATAAGTAAGAGTATGAGATTGAGGGTTGATGTTACCAAATGATTGCATAAGGCCTCTATTTATAGGCCTGGAGAAAGCAGGATAGGGGGTTGTTGTAGAATTCTATACGCCGTTGGAAAGCCCTTTTAGTTGGCTAAAATCTAGAAAAAAATGTTTGTGATTCGGATAAATATTTAAAGAGATATGACTATTTGATCAAGTCATGCTAGGTCTGTCTGAAAATTCAAAAATCCGTTACTCTGTGAATTCCCAGCTCATTTGTCGCCAATCCACTAAGAGCCACTTGGAGATATTTTGGGATGGTGTGTCTTGATATGTTGGCAAATTATATGGCGTGTCCGGCTGCATTGGGCTTATTTCTTGAGCCTGTCAATTCAGTAAATTAGGAAGTAAGCCTGTGAGTCTTTCCTCCCTACTAACGAGCCAGTTGAGCTCGTATCCAATTGGGTTGATCTGTCTTTGCTTGTGGGCTCGATCCATAAGAGTTTTAGGGAGATCAAATATAGTTTTATAATTAAAAATTTAAAAAAAGGAACAAAATGAAGAAGAAGCTTGTGAACTACACGAGATCGCATGAGTAAATTACTCTATTTTTTAAAAAATATAAAAATAAATTTCTATGTTTTTTTATATAAAAGAATAATTTGATTATTTACAATATTATATAATAATAAATTGCATTAAATCCTAACTTTAATCATTAATTAGGTCAGGACGTCGTCGGTATTTTCTTCCATATGTCGATGTTAGAAATTGACTAGGCTTGAGCCCCACCATATATTTTTTAGTTGCTGCCAATTAAAAAAATGATCAATGAAGAATTAGATAAAGGTTGACTTTAGAGAAAATTCCATCATTCTACCATTATAAACAAGTAGAATTGGCACTACAAAAAAGTTTGAACTATACCGCAAATTCAGCAATAATGGATGAGAGGATATCTAATAGGATTATGATGTCCACTTTGGAAATCCATAAATTTCTCATCAAAAATTATTTTATTATAAATTAATAACATATTTCGTATATAACTACCCATATATATAACGGTAAGTTTATACAAATTATTTCTATTTTTTTATAATTATAAAAATTATCCATGACAACTAAAAGATATGAGTAATTTATATAATTATATTCATCTTTTTTATAGCGTGCATATAATTTTTCAAAAAATAAATAAATTTATATAAATAATACTAATATTTTTTTATGTGTATATGGTGTAATTATCCAAAAGTAATGAATGATTTGTGTAAATAAACGTTACGTCAATAAGTGTAAATTTAATTATTGGTAAAATTATTACATCAAACACCATGATAGTAAAATTATTAACAAATTAATTGATAGTAAGAGATAAGCACCAAACGAATCCACTCCCCCTCTTTAACATTTTGGTGCTTTTTTATTTTAAAAAATTATATTGGGGTAGGCGCTTTAGGTTGGTAACTTTTACTTTTGTGGGGTGTTTGAGAATATTTGAAATAAGTGGTTTGGTTACCCATAAATTAAATAAAAATATATATTTTATTTATAATTTTGTTATTCAATTATTCAAATTAAATTGATTTAAACTGAAAGTCATAAACAACTCTACTCCATACTAACTTTTACAATTTGTTAAAAATTATAAAGAGTAATACTATATTTATATTTGTTCTCTTAAATTTTTATTTGGAATCATTTTAGTTCTTCGAATTTATTTTTTGACTCTATCATCACTAAATTTTAGTTTTTATCTCAGTTTGATTCATCTGATCATTTTTCGACAAAAATGTCTCTTTATTCTCTCTTGGGGTATCACCAAAGTCTCCAAGGGTCTAAGGTGTGTGAATTGGGTGGATAACTCTGGCAGCAACCCATTACGGCAAGAAGAGGGTGCTTGTCAAACAGTGTGGAAAAGGACGTATTTGTAGATCTAAGAGATCGAGTGGAAGCTCGTAGACAAGTTGGAAAGATTCTGGATTCCTTGATTCATCCCACTACAGGTTTTTAAAACCAAACTATTGAGGTAATCACTGGAACCCTTTAACATGAAATATGTATCATTAATTCTCTAGAAATTAATTTAATCCATGGGTTAAATTAATTTATTTCTACAATGAAATTCCAAATTAATACTACCACTTTCAAAGCGATTTGTGTGTGATTGTATAAGTTCAACCTTAGCTAGACTTGAGCTTGTGTCTGACACAATTAATTAATTAAATTTAATTTAATTAATTTTATATGATTAATCATTAATTCAAAAGTGTCCATCACTATGGGTGGTCATTTAGCAACGGTCCATGACATTAGAGACTAGGTGCAAATTGGCCCAAATATTTAAGCTCTCGAGTACCATACAAGTACGGTCCTTTCAGTAGTTGTCTCTCGATCTAACTCTAGGAAATAGAATTTGGCGTCGATTCCCATCTTGGTCTAGACAGCTATGCTCAATAATATAGATGTATTAACTCTATTGATCGACATAGAAACTAATCCATGTTTGACTAGTCATTGTGGCCACAGATGCAAAGAGCTTCAAATGCATCTCAGAGCGTATACGATAATTAAATGTTATTTATTGACACGTGATGAATTATATCTTGGAACTCACCATCTCAATACATGATCTGATTGCACTTAAGAAGGCTTATAATCAGTACATCAACAACATGGTCGTTTCTCGCTAGGCCCAGGATACAATTATCACATGTATGTGACTGTCGTGGTTCATTAAGTTCGAGGACTGTTCCATACTATCAAAGTCGAGGAATATCAGTCGTACTGACCAAGCCCGCTTCTATACAACCACTCATATCGAGTTATTCAATCAGCTTGACAACTATGTAAAATCGGCTACTAAACTCGCATAGACGTCCAATGTCTGTAAACAATGAAACGTCGCACTCGTCTGATGAATGGAACACTTGGTGCAATTCTCAGTAGAACACTCGATGCCTTGTTTCGGGGTTCTCGATTTGGAATATTTTAAATCCAACTCATAGAAGTTGATTTTATGGCTGTCATCTAATGCACAACCCAACTACATGGATTGTTCAATTAGTATGTGGGCTTTGTTATGATGTTAAAGTATCCCAACATAAAAAATAAGCACAAAGAGTGTATATTTCCAAAATAAATACTTACTTTATTCATATACTTTATATCATTTCAATGATATTTCGAAATAGATTACATAAAATACTAATCTAATTAACTTTCTATTCACTTATTCTAACATTGGTCCCATACAAAAACTAAAACCCACCTCAAGGGGTGCAAGCTCACTACAACAAAATATAGTACTAGTGATAAAATATTAAATGAGAATACTAAAGCTGTCAAGAAATATATATTTTAAGTTATAATAATTTTTATTTTGTCACTATATAAGTATTAATGACAAAAATTGTGTATAAAGTTATTACCATATATATTATAATAACACATTTATAGTGACAATTTAATGATAAAATATTATAGTAACAACAATTATTTGTTGCCACTCGATTGTAATTTTTGTTATGTATCACTAGTTGTCTTTAGAGATAATTTTATGCATAATTTAGGTCTTTAATTATTGCTGATAACATCTTTTACATAATGACTATTAAAATCATAAAATTCAATATTATAACAAAATAAAAATTCTTATTTCTAAATATATATAGTTAGTGACAATAATAAAATTGCCGCTTGGTGTTTTTTTTCTTTTCCCTAATTCCAATTCAATGCTGAGAAATTCAAATTTGTGCTCGTTAAAAACCCATAATTGTGGGATTTGGGGCAGAAAAAAGGCTCAATTTACTCACTTGATACTCAGTGACTATCTTATTTAAAAGTTTAAATTATTAAAAATAAGAATAATTTAGTATTTAATATTTCTAACACACCACGTTTTACATTTATGTTGTATTTAAGTATTAGAAAGAATAACCATTTAATATTTAGTATCTCTAACAAGTCCTCTCACGCGTAATTGGTACTTTTTTTTCATAAATGGATGCCAGAGAGATTTGAATTTGAAACCTCATATTTAACATAATTCTAATAATATAATGGGAAAAGTATTATTTTAGTCCGTTAATTATGTCTAATTTTAACTTTAGCCCGATAACTATGTCTATTTTTATTTAGGTCTAGTAACTTACGAAATTACTTACTTTTAGTCCTCTGGCAAATTTTCGGACAATAAACCTGCCTTTCAAAAATTGCATAGGGATAAAATTGTTCGAAAATCTGTCAGAGGACTAAAAGTAAGCAATTTCGTAAGTTACTGGAGCTAAACAAAAATAGACATAGTTATCGGACTAAAATTAAAATTAAACATACTTAGCGGACTAAAATAATACTTTTCCCTAATATAATTGTCACATGGCTCAAGAACTCGTGTTGTCTTTGGTGTGTGTGACATGTTTAGAATGTAGCGGTTGGTTCTTGTGATGCACAATTAAAAAGTCGTGATCTTAAGGTAATAGAGTTGAAATATTCTTTCATTATTTTCAATTTGTTTGTACAATGACAAAATCGTGTTCATTAGGTCAACTATTGAAAAATCCAATCCTATCTTGATTTTTCGTAACATAGTTTAGACTATAGGGAGTCATGTGTTGCACACTTGTGACAATCAAAAATTGTTGATAATTCAAGATCCACACTCCAGGTTGAGTCGGGTCGATCTAAGATCAGTATCTATCAATTTGGCAAAATTCAATCTAATACTGTTTATGGCCGATTTTAGAATGATTTTGAGTTGTTAAATGATTTCAATTGGATATTTTTTAAACTCAGGTCCGACTAGTGGACCTGTTCGATTCAGGCCCAATCTAGGCACAAATCTAGCTCGACTCGGCCTATTTTATTTTATTTTATTTTTTGAAATTAATTTGATTAACAAACTTACAATGATAATTTTAAATAATAATCAATCAAGAGAGATTTAAAATAAATTTTGAAAATAATAAATTTTTTAGTATTAATCAATTAATGTAATAAAAACTTAAAAGTAAAAGAATAAAATTAAAAGTTATAGAGTTTCAAAAATTTTAAAAACTTACTATGAAAGAAAAATTACATGTCGCGTTTTATTTAAATAAAAATAGCCCAGTTGCGCCAACCCACTAAACCGGACTAGGCGGTCTTAGGCCACTGGGTTGGGCCAATCTCATGTACTGATACTTGGTGCCGACCCAGGACCAATCAATTTTTTTTATTGGGCCAAGTCAACCCACCTCGATCCAGTTCGATTCACTGTGCATCCTAAATCCTAATTGATAATATCCTTAATTAGATATAAATTCGAGTTCTTTTTATATATGTGTGAGTATTCGTCTATTTTCATAATAATTCTTATATAGCTTTGATATAAAATTATGATGTATTTAATTATTTTTTATTTCCTAATTGATTATACGATATAAATAACGTTACGTATCGATTCATGAATTTGAAATTAGTAATTTCAAATATCTAATTACAAATACTTTGGATTTATTTGAATGTTTTTATATTACAAAGAATTTTAAATTCTTCATTTCTCAGTTTGAACTACACTTTATCAAATATGGATGAATTTCTTTTTTTTTTTGATAAAACGTCATTTGATTTCCAAATTCTCCCATTTATTATATTATATTATGTGTATACTATGTTATATTTATCTCTTACATGTATAATATTACATCGATTTCTTTGTCAATGAATTATATAAAATGCTGAATAAAGGAAAAATTTTAAAGTTTATATTAATTTTTATTGAAATTCAGTATTTTTCATTCAAACTCTAATAAAATGGATGTTATTATAATTAAATAATTTTTAAAGGGGTTGCAAGTATAAATTAAAAAGTCAGATAATCATTTTGTAATACTCAAGTTGTACCACTCAATCGCATTGCAAAGTAAATTGTAACTATTTATCGTATTATTGATAAATTCGTATTACATAACTTTTGGTCCAAAAATATAGGGAAAATTATTATTTTAGTCCGCTAAGTATGCTTAATTTTAATTTTAGTCCAATAACTATGTTCAATTTTTTTTAGGTCCAGCAAGTTACGAAATTGCTTACTTTTAGTCCTCTTGCTGATTTTCGGACAATTTTACCCCTATGCAACTTTTGAAAGGGAGTTTTAGTCCATATGCACTTATAGGGATAAAATATAATTTGATAGATTTCATATAAATATATATATATAATTCATTATAGGAGGTTTTTTTTCAAATTATATTTTTAAATTAGATAGATTTTATAAAATTTATTCTGTAAAATTATAATTTTTTGTCCCATAGATTAGACGAGTTGATAGATTTATCCAATGTTTTATGAGATTACTAATTTAATTCTAAAATTGAGAATTTTTTACACATTTAGTCCCAAATAATTTTTTCGTCGAAAAACTAACGGCACACACCATGACATGTGCGTGCCCATTAGTGGGACTCTTTGGAGGTAAGCGTGAGACTAATGTAATTTTAGAAAACGTGGGACTAAATATTTTAATCCCCTAACCTATAAAACAAAAAATATAATTTTGTCTAAAATAATATAATCATTTTATTTGACATTTTGCTTATATTTTTTTTATGTATTGATTTTTTCACAAGAGTTACTAAAGTTCTTCATATCTGAATGCTAAAGTGACGATAATGTGTTCATAATTTTAATTTTTTTTTTTGTAACTTATCAAATAAAAAGAGACTGTTTTGTTTAAGTTAAGTAATATGTTATTATTATGTTCAAAAAAGTTCAAAATTTTCATTATTCACATAAGATAATAACATCAAGCATACAAAAATAGAAAAAAAAAATTGATTTCCTACCTAAGAATGAATAATTTGACAATTCTACAAACTAAAAGGACGAAAGTGAGAAATTAAATTTAAACTGACTATTTTACCCTCCAATTTTGGGAGAATATACATAGTATGAATTGTGTTATCTTCGATTCAATAGAAGCATCCTATTTTAGGTGTGTACAAGAGGAGTCGTAACTCGACATAAACTTGGGAGACTACAAGCACTGCATCAGATAAGGCTCATCCAAGAAGAATCCTCCTAACTAGAACTTTGGGAGACTACAAAACTCTATGAAATATGGATGTATATCCAATATCTCCCACTTATACATATTTGACATGATTCATCCAAACCAAAACTTCTCATCTCTTATTCCCTCTTTCATACAAGGAATAAGGCGTGGGACCAAGCGAGAAAAAAAAATATGGAGAGAGTTATATTATGTTATCACCAAACTAAAATAACTCTTCAACTCAAAAATACTCGCTATGTACCCAAACCTTGTAGTTGCATTTGATCAAACATCTGTAAATCCCTCAATAAATAAATAGATACATTTATAAGTGCTATGAACTACAGAACATATATGCATCACCAACTTAGTTCTTCCTTGGCCTCCCACATCAATCAGTTTGGCCTTAATAGCTTTCTTAGACATGCTCCAACGGACTGTCACTGATAACATGCTAAAGTAGCATCATCAAGCTTACGCCTCATGACATGGTCTAGAGTCCCAAAAGGTACAAGAAATTATATAGGCTCACACAGTGATGAAGCAGGAACTCATTCAATCACTCGTTTTAGTAGGTCATCTTAAAGCACATGTAGTATGAATACACATTATGATGGAGCTCCCCCTTAACTTGGGCATGTCACTTCTCGTAACATCATACGAACCTAAGTTCAATCCCTATCCAAGCGCCTAACTTGCGCACCCCCAGATAGTCACTCTCTTATTACCTTCTATTAGTTCACACGTTCAGTTTAAACTAGGCCTCTTATGAAGTTTGGACATACTTCATAATCGATCAAATCTATGATCTCATTGTAGCTCCTCTAGCTAAGGCGACAATTACAATTATCCTACCCCTACTTCCCAAAAGCGAAGGTAATCATTCGCATGACTCACTTATGCGAAATAATCTTTTACGTCTCATCTTGCTCGCCATCACAGTGCCAAGGCTATTGCCCTTGTGAGAGGGCCAATCAGGGCCTAGTGATATTTTATATATTTGGAATTTCATATATTTGAAATAGACACAGTATGCTGACAAAATTGAGAATCACATATTCTATATTGATAGAAAAATGTTCTTACAAGCTCAACGCTTAACTCCCATGTCACATACTACTCGCATGCCTTTAAAATGCGTCTCTATGCAAAGGCTTAGTAAAAGGATCAGAAATCATATCATTAGTATGAATGTGCCTGAGAACCACTTCGCATTGTGCTCTACTATCTCGAATGAAGTGATATCTGGTATCTATATGCTTGGTCCTCTTGTGGTACTTGGGGTCCTTTGCATGCACTATCGTGGTTGTGTTATCATAATAGATCACACAACATCATCAATATGCACTGAAATGCACACATTTTTGAAAAATCTCCTCAACCAGATAACCTCTTGGACTACTGATGTACAAGTGACATATTCTCCTTTTGTGGTAGATAAAGAGATGCAAGGATGTTTCTTACTGCACCAAGTGATAGCAGCGAGCCTAGTAAGAGTGCATATCCTAATGTGGATTTGCATTCATCTCTATCTGTCGACCCATCAGCATCACTAAATCCAACCAGCCTTAAACTTCCCCCATGGTAACGCAAAGCCAGATCACTTTTTCCTTTCAGATATCTAAGTATCCTCTTAACCGCTACCTAATGGTTGGGCCTAGGATTACTTTGATACCTACTCACTGTTCGAACTGCAAGGCATAAGTCTGGTCGACTACACATCATAACGTACATGAAACTTCCTACAACTCTAGCATATGGAATCTTAGCCATGCGTTTCTTTTCTTCTTCTTTCTTAGGACACAAATTTTGCCATGGATGTGTCAATAGGATTAACAGTGTGCATACAGAATTGCTTTGTGATCCTTTTGATAAAAGTCTCTTGGGACAAGCTCAAAAGTTTCTTAGAGTGATCTCGGTGTATCTTTACACCAATTATGTACTCAAATTCTCCCGTATCTTTCATCTCAAATGTTGAGGACAACCACTTTTGAGTGGCGACTATGATCTCCATGTTATTTCCTCCCAATATGATGTCGTCCACATAGTGAGAGAATAAACAAATTCTTCCCACTCCTATTGACATATACATAGTGATCCTCGTCAACCATTGTAAAGCTGATCGAGGTGATAGCTCGATGAAATCAATAGTACCACTGACTGGATGATTGTTTCAAGCCATAAATGGAACATTTCAAGTGGCAAACTTTGCGCTTTACCCCATTTCTTGAAAACATTCAGGTTGATCCATATAGATCTCTTCATCCAGTTCTCCATTGAGAAATGTTGTTATTACATCCATTTGAAGCAATCTTCAAATCTAAGTGGGTGACAATGGCTAGAATTAAGCAAATAGAGGTAAACTTCACCACCGGGGAGAATGCCTCTTCATAATCTATACTCTTTTTTCGGAGTATAACTTTTCGCCACTAATTGAGATTTAAACTTGTCGATACTTCTATCTATCTTACGTTTGACCTTTAGGACCTACTTGTTCCCAATAGTCTTATGCTCAGCTGGAAGATCAATCAGTTCTCAAACATTGTTCTTGGCCATGGAGCTCTTCTCTTCTTCTGTAGCAGTTATCCACTCATTTGCATTTGGCGAATTCTTAGCTTCTTCATAAGTAGCTAGTTCATCAATATCCACAGAAGCACACATAAAAGATTCTCCTTTAATTTTCTATCAACGGCAGGGTATTTCTCCACATTTGCTTCTTCCCATTTGTGGATTTTGAGAGTTATGTTCCTCCAGTGAACAACTCTCACTGAATCTGGGGTCGCTTTCATTATCGCCATCAACTGCTGGGTAAGAATGTAGAGTACCGCCCTTGACAGTGATAGATGCATCGTCTTAAGGATCTCATAACTCATATAATTCAAGGTCCCCTTTGATTTTACTTATACTTAGGAAATCCTCCTCGAGGAAATCTACATCGGGGGACTCAATTTCATTCATACCTTTATCAGGATGTTCACCGTACATCACATAACCCTTAGAGTGATCACAATATCTTATAAAGATAAGTTTGCTGGCTCTAGGACCCAGTTTCCCATATTTATGAGAGGTGCTTTGCACAAACCCTACTGACCCCTATAGGCGTAAACCTTTCTAAATTGGATTTTCTGCCATGTCATAGTTCATAAGGAGTCAAAAGAACGAATTCGGAAGGCACACGGTTTAAGATGTAGGCAGTTGTCATAATTGCATCTCCCCAAAAAGATATTGGAAGATTTGCTTGCGCCATCATTTATCTAGCTATTTCAAAAGTATTCAATTCCTTATCTCTGCAACCCCATTTTGTTGTGGAGTATATGGAAATATTAATTGTCGAGTGATTCCTTTTCTCTCATAAAATTTGCTTGAATTGCTCAGAAAGATATTTTTGCCCTATATCAGTTTTTTAGAACTTTAAGGTTCGTTTCTCTTTGATTCTCAACCTCTAAAAAGAATCGCTTAAAATAATGAAGAGCTTCTGATCGATGTGACAAGAAATATATTGATCCATAGCGGGAACATCATCAATGAAAGTGCGAAAACAAATCGCACCATGATGTGCTCTCACATTTATTGCCTGCATATGTTTGAGTGAAGTAGCTCTAAGGGATGAATAGCCCTCTTAGCCTACCTAAAAGGCTTTCGACAGGATTTTCTTGTCATATATGGTTCACATGTAGGAAAGTTGACTTTAGCGAGAAAACCCAATAGGTCTTCTCTAGCTAACCTAGTTATCATTTCTTGTCCTATGCGTCCCAATCTCGCATGCCATAAGATAGAGATATTATGTACATTAACAGAAAAAAAAAACATAAGGAACACATTGGTATGGTAACTCTAGCATGAAAAAATCAGTATTCATAGATCCTAAACCATAGAGGTCCTTTTCAAAATAAATAGACAAACACATCTGTTCAAATAAAAAAGAAAAACCATGTCCTATTAATGTAGTAATTGAAAGTAAATTACATCGAATGTTTGGTGCATATTGACATCACTAAGGAGTAGCTCACGCCTAGTGCTGACCTTGAGTTGGTATATACCGATCCTAAGGGCCTCCTCTTGTGCGCAATTCCCCAGAGCAATGTAATGGTTGCATGCTAGCACTCGATGGTAATCTAAAAATCTAGCTCGATCTCTTGTCACATGTTTTCTTACACCTGTATCTACAATCCAACCAAGGAGAGAATTACCCACAAAAATATGTGAGCACACAAAAGTATTCGGAGAGCTAGTACTAGGTTATACCTTCTTTGGCTTAATGCATTCACGAGCAAAGTGACCCATCTTTTAACAATTATAGCATTTGGCCTTTGGTATGTTCTTCTATCCACCTCGCTTTTCTCGACGACGCTTCATAGTCTTGTCACCTTGTGGCGCCAAATTTTGCTTTCGGCTTTAGATGTTACTCAGTCCTGCACCAGTCGATTTATTCCAATGCTTGATTTTATGGGGCTTATGTTGACCGGCATGTGTGACAAAGGCAGCCTGCGAGCCCCTTCAGATTCTCTATGATCAGCCTCAAGTTTGAAATGATTGGCGACACTATTGAACGTTTTTATTTCATTGTGTTTTAGCACCAGCTTCACATGTCCCCAAGTCTGCTCAGGTAGTGACTTATGGACAACCAAAACTTGTTGTTCGTCATTGAGCTCACAACCGGCATTCTGGAGTTCTCCAATTATATCCTTCATCACATCAAGATGTTGGAGCATCGAGTTTTTTGGGTCAAGGACATATTGATTGAACTTAAGGGTTAGTACCCTTAGTCTCGTAGCAGAAGTGCTACCATATGCAACCTTCAAAACTTCCCATAACTCTTTAGCCGTTGGATACTTCTCATATTCACGAATCAGATTATCGTGTATGCAGCTTAGCAGGGTAAAGCGCATACTCATATCTTGTTCCCGCCACTTATTGTACACATCTAATTCGCAACGATATTAGGTAGTTTCTCTATTTTCAGGATCTATTAGCTCAACAATACTAGTAGTGAGATGATGAATAATCTTTTTGTGATGTAGTAAATATTGAATTTTTCTATGCCACATTGCATAGTTTGGCTATCTAATTTGCAACTACCATGAAGCTCAGAAAAAGCTAGTTTGATCTCCATTACTGTATTACATACGCAATTGTATTAGGTACCATTTTGGATTCAGGGAAATATTATTACTTCTTTAATTTATTGGAATCGAACATTTCACGTCCAAGGTAGTAATCATCTCCCACAGTAATTACAGATCATAATAAAATTTACCAATCCAAGAATAAAATGCATATGTCCAACAACTATAAAACATGCCACAATTCATATATAATGAGTTGAACACGGTGCTTCATGTCGAAATAATCTTATGGCATGTGGTAATAATTAGCGAAATATATCCCAAAAAAAATAAATGGTCTGAAAAGCTAGCCTCAAGATACATGTCCCATAAAATACATTACATGTTTTCAAACCTACTACATCAATCTAGAGGACAAGGGGATACCGCATTATCACCATCTCCCTAAATTATTTCAAACAACAAAAATAAATAACGCACATTTTTCATGAGCACCCAAATTTCAACTCATGTGCCATTAAAATAAATACATATAGGCATAATTTGTGATCACCAAGCAATGCAAAAGTTAAGGCATGTTATCTCCTAAGCAAAATCTAATCTTCCATAGAAAATAAGTAATTTTGAAACATAGGAAAAAATTAACCCATCTAAAAAGGTCAAGGTTTCTTTGCAATCGAAATATTTTAATTTTTTGATTTAGGCTTTATATCCCAAAAAATAGAAAATAAACAAAAAAACAAAAAAAAAATACGCAGTCTGTCGGCTTGGCTCAAGCCATAGCTGGCCCACGGCTAGTGCTAGCAGACTGTTTGTTGGCTGCATGCAGTCAACGTAGTTGTTTTTTCGACGATTTATTTATTTCTCGTAAAAACTTAAAAAAAATCATAGTTTATGCATTTTAAATCCGTTTTCGATGAATCAAACATTGTTTTGAACCTCTTTCATGCTCAACAATATAGCATAAAAGATATACAGATAAAAAAACAATAAATCTAGGTCCTATTTTCTGTGCAAAAGATAACTAATTCCAAATTAGGGCTTAATTTTCCTCAAAAACCATCCAACCATTTTCCACCAAATTTTAACCATGTGATCTTTATATTAAGTTCTTTTTATGGTAGAAAAGTTTTTTGAAAAAATATGATTTCATGTAAATTAGATTTCCGATTGAAATAAACAAATGGAATACAATTTTCGAAAATACCTAATTTTCATCAAAAGACTACGTCATTCATATTTAATTTCATGCCCATCAAATATTAAAATAATTATAACATAAAATTAAATACATACATGCTTGTTCTTGTAAAGTAAGTACAAGCCTTAACGGCTCTGATACCACTGTTAGACATAATGCACATAGGTACACATAATTACTACATATTGCATGTTAAAGACTTTCGGTGATTACTTCAGTAGTTTGGTTTAAAAAACCTACAACGGAATGATCAAAGAATTTCGAAACCTTTCCAACTTATCTATAAGCTTCCAAACAATCTTTTGGATCTACAAGCACATACTTTTCCACACCTTTTGACAAACACCCTCTTCTCGCCCTAATAGATTGCTACCAGATCTATCCACCCAATTCACATTCTTTAGACCCTTGGAGACTTTGGTGATACTCCAAGAGAGAACAGAGAGAGTATTTGGGAGAATATACAGAGTATGAATTGTGTTCTCTTGGATCCATAGAAGTACCCTATTTATAAGTGTGTACAAGAGGAGTCCTGATGCCACATAAACTTGGGAGACTACAAACACTGTATCAGATTAGGTTTATTCAAGAGGAATCCTCCTAACTAGAACTTTGGGAGACTACACAATTCTATCGAATATGGATGTATTCAATAGATCATTTAATGAGAACGTTCATTTGATAGATGAATCAAGATATAATTAATTAGATTAATTAAATTTGAACGTAGGACAATTAAGTCAATTATATTAATTTAATTCATTAATTGAATCAACTAATTAGTGAAGTTAAGCTTATGCTAATTTAGTTTGATTAAATAAATTGATAGGCTTCTATTGAGTTTTAGATTCATTGGATTAACTTAAATACCCAATATATCTTTGTTGGGCTTGATTTAATTTAATGGTTAAATTAAACAAACTCGGTACATCCTTTTAGTAACCTTAGCCTCCAACCACTAAGACCAAGTTAGGGAGCAGGAGATTGAGTCCGAGTGGGGTCTCTAGGAGAGCCCCACTGGGCCAACAACGTAGCTAGTGCACAAGTGTGTATCAATTAAGTTGGTAGTATTATCTTAAAAATAATCCTAGTTTTAGAAATTAGATTATCATATCATAACAACTCCCTCTCTCAAAAATCATGCCCTCTCTTTTCCACTCCAAGAAATCGAGTTTTCCCTTTTCCCTATTCTCCATCTCTTGTTCTTCTTGGACTAAGTTCAAGTCAAGGACAAAACAATATCCTAATACACAAATCTTGTTCTACCTAGCAGTAGGGCTTGATTTTCATTCCTAGCGTGGCGTTGACGAATAAGAGGACTCCTACATTGGTCTCTGGAGTGAACAAGATTTTGGAGAAAAAGGAACAATGCACGTAGTGGATCAGAATAACAAAACAAATGGTATATATCTATGGTTAGATTTTTGTACTTTTTTATTTGTTATAGCCACCAAAAAATTATATATGCATGGTTTTGTTCAAATCAAATCAAAGGGGTGTACCCTTTGATTTTTTCGGGCATTCAGTATTTAAAAAAAATAAATAGAAATATAGAATCATGCATATACTATATTTTGGTAGCTATGAAAAATAAAAAACGTATAGAAATCTAACCACGGATTTATACATTTCATTTTCTTATTTTGATATGTTAGATGCATTCTTCTCCTTGTTTTTTTTTTCTCTCCAGAATCTTGTTTACGCGAGAGACCAATGTAGGACTCATCTAATTCGTCCACACCACACTAGAAATGAAAATCAAGCCCTACTACTTGGTAGGACAAAATTCGCTAGGAAACAAATCCGAATTAACATTGTTAATTAGTATACTCGGATCTTGTTTTGTTCTTGAATTGAACCTAGTCCTAAAAGAGCAAGAGATGGAGATAGAGAGAAGGGGAATCTCGATTTCTTGGAAAGAAAAAGAGAGAGCTTGATTTTGGAGAGAGAGAGTTGTTATGATACAAAAATTTATTTTTAAAAATTAGGATTATCTTCAAAATAATACTAACAACTTAACTAATACACACTTGTGCATTAGCTATGTTCTAGCCCCACTCGGCCTCAATCTTCTCTAGTCTCAACTCCTTCTTGATTTAGTCTTACTAAATGGCAACTAGGGTCACTAAAAGGATGGACCGGATTTGTTTGATTTAACTATTAATTAAATCAATCACCCACTAAAGGTCTAATAGGCATTTAAATTAATCCAAGTAATTTAAAACCCAATAAGCCCATCGATTTATTTGATCCAACTAAATAGAAATAAGTCCAACTTCACTAATTATTTAATACAATTAATCAATCAAACCAATCCAAATTAAATTAATTTAATTAATTTTGCTAAGTCAAAATTAAATTGATTCAATTAATTAAATCTTGAGTCATCTATCAGATAGACTTTTTCATTAAATGATCCAGTCATTAATTCTCCATAAATTAATCTAATCCAATTAAATTATTTCGTTTCTTCTAGAATTAATTCCAAATTAATTCTACGACTTTCTTAGTAATTTGTGTGACTCTTTAGGTGTTGGAATAGGTAACCAAAAGTCAATTAGATTGGTAATTTTTTAGAATCATTCAAGTAATCTTTATTTAAGCAATATTATCCCGGCGAATATGGTAAGTATTCGTCTTTGGCGCATGTGTCTGTTGTGCTTACCAAGTTACATTAAGCATTGCTTTGACGTCACAATAAATGCCCACAGACCACTTAATAACCCATGTAATTAGGTTACGCATTAGATGGCGGCTATGAAGCCAACTTTGGAAATTGGTTTGAAACGTTCCAAGTCAAAGACCTCGAGACTGGGCATCGAGAGTCTTACTAAGACTTGAACTGAGTATTGCATTCATTGGATAAGTGCCGCATTTCATCGGTGATAGACGTTGGACGTCTATGCAATATTAGTGGGTTATTGATAAGGTGCTCAACTGATTGAACTAACTCGTGTGGATTATCATATGGAATCCTTAGAGGCTTAGTCGGTATGACTTGAGTCCCCGACTCCAATAGTACTAAAGTAGTCCTCAACTTGAGGAATCACGACAGTCACGTACATACGATGACTGTATCTTGGATTTGCACGAGAGGTGATTGTGTCACAGACATGATCATCATAAGCCTTGTCTAGTACAACCGAAGCATGTAGCGAGCATGGTGAGTTCCACGAATAGGATTCGTTCCTTGTCAGTATGTGATAGAGGTATCTTCTATACACTTGGAGATGCGCTTACGAACATGAATCTGTGGCCACATTCGTTGATTGAATAGGAAAGGAGGTTCCTATGTCGAGAAACTTGGCATAATGCGATCTCAAGTATTAAGCATATATGCCTAGTCCAGAATGAGAATCGACACCTAATTCCATACTTTAGACTAAGACCGGGAGACGGTAGATGGAAGAACTGTACCCGTATAGACTCAGAAGCCTAAATATTCTCACGAAAATTCACCTAGTCTCTAGTGTCATGGATCGTTGCTAAACGACCACCCATGGTGATGGGCTTTCTTGATTAAGGGTTAATCAAGAAATATTAATTAAATTAGATTTAATTAATAATAGTGTTGGACAGTAGCCCAAGTCTAGTTGAAAGATGAACTTAAAAAGCCACACACAAATCACTGACAAAGAACAAGGAATTAATTTGAAATAATTCTATAAGATATAAGTAATTGGATTACTCACACATGAGGTCCATTGAATGGATAGCCCAAGTTTAAAATAATTGATTAATTTAAATTGGCCTTGTCTTTATTTAATTAATAAATTGGATTTCATTAATTAATAAGAGACAGTTTGGGCTTGAGTATTTAATTAAATTGAATACCTAGTGGGCGCAATTAAATGAATTTTATTAAATTAAATTAAATTAAAATTCATTCGACCTTGAATTTATTCTACATAAAATCGGCCCAAATGATTAAGGCGCACCAGAAAAATTGATGGAGGGAAAGTTGACTAAAGAATTGCATTTATGGAAAGTGCTAGCTTGGTCATAATTAGACTTTTCTCTATTTGGAATGGATTGAAGAGTTACCTTATAGATAATAGAATGTATCTAGACACATTCTTGTTTATGTATTCAAGGTATATAAAATATATTTAGTGTATGACTATTAGGGTAATAATTCATTATACAATACAATATAAGAAAAAAAAAAATGCTCTTCCATCACCATGAATTTGGCCTCCCCTCTCATCTCACCTAGGGTGAGTTTTTCGATCTTGACTCCTTCTAGTAAAGGAACTAGAAGGAATCAAGGGCTTGTTTTCCAGTATTGTGTGGATCATCTTTGGAGGATTCCTACCTTGGAATATCGGGTGAACGTTCAATGAAACTAATCAATTTGAAGCTTGAAATTTAAGAGGTAAATTTTGATTTTAATTTTCGCTTCTACTTTTATTTTCCCAACCATAGCCTCGTATGATCATATTTTATTGTTGCGTAATTTTTCATACTATATCAAATGCCCGAAAACTCCAAGGGTAGACCCCTTGAACTCATTTGTTTTTACGCTTCAAATTTTATTATTATGCATTTTATTTATCGCTTCTGCTAGCGCGTTCCCGAGCCATACCATGCAATCTTTCATTAGGTTCAACCTCAACTAGACTTAGACTTGTGCCCAACACAATTGATTAATTAAATCCAATTTAATTAATTACTTCTAACTAACCATTAATTCAAAAGCACTCGCCACTATGGGTGGTCATTTAGCAACAGTATGTGACACTAGAAACTAGGTGAATATTGGCATGATTATTTAGACTCTCAAGTACCATATAGGAATTGTCCTTTCATTATTTGTCTCTGATCTAAGTCTAGGATATGAAATTGAGCGTCGATTCTCATCCTGAACTAGACAGATATGCTTAATACTCGAGACATATATTGACCGAGGTAGGAAATCATTCCTTATTTGACCAATAGCTGTAGCCACAAACTTAAAGAGCTTCAAACGCATCTTAGGCACTTAGGAGACTTAACTGCCATTTACTGATAGGTGACGAATTCTATATCGAAACCCATCGTCCTCACCACATGCTCTGTCTACACTGGACAAGGCTTATAATGACCACATCAAAGACACAATCATCTCTCACCAGGCTCGAGATATAACAATCGTATGTATGTGACTGTCGTGGATCCTCAAGTCCCATACTATCGGAGTCAAAGAATGCTAGTCATACCTACCAAGCCTCAAGGGCTTTTATATGACGATTCCTTGCGAATCAGTTCAATCGACTTGGCAATTATGTCAACTACCCATTAAAGTTGCATAGACGTACAATGTCTATCGCCAATGAAATGTGCAATTATATTTTAAAACTATATTTTACTTTTAATGAGAAAATTACGCTTTTAGTCCCACACAATAGAGGTTGTTACACTTTCAATCCTACAGTTTAGGCTTAGTAAATTTGATCACATAGGATAAAAAGTTGGTAGTTTTTTATTCCATGTGACAAAAATTATAACACATTTGTTCCATAAGATAAAAATTATAGCATTTTTTTAATTTCAATTGCTACAATTTTTTAGCCCATAGACCAAATGTACTAAGCCCGTGAGCTGTGACACCACCCTCTGTAGTGTGGGACTAAAAATATAATTTTTCTAATTTTAACGAAAGAAATTAAAAATATTAAAATAGAAAAGATAAGAAAGTTAAAATTCGTGGAAGTTGAGAAGAGTAGACAACATGATGACACTAAAATGATGGAAAAAATTTTAAAAAAATGATGACATAATATTAAAAAAACAAAAAAATGAGACTCCAAAAGAAAGTCCTCTTTTAATAATAAAGTACAGATAGCCACATAGTATCTAATAGGGGTGTAAACGAGTCAAGCTCCATTTTGAGTTGTCTGGCTCGAGCTCGAGCTCGACTCCTATATGATGAGCTCGAGCTCGAGGTGAGTTTTGTTATTATTATTAGATTAAATCATGGGAATTACCAAATTTTTACATAAATTTATAAATAATAAAATAGATTGCATAATGTATAATATGTTATAAATATACCAAAACAAAGTACGAAATTTTAAATTATTATTATAAATATAAACTACTAATTAGTTTAGTAGTAATATAATTAGTAAAATATACGAAAAAAAATTATGCTGAATAATTTAAAATTATAAAAAAGTATCCATTGTCTGGAATAATGCGATTGAAATACAAAAAAATATTTTATAGTTGAGATTAATATATGTTCACAATCTGCAATAAATTTATACATTTAAATGTTAGTATTACATTGAAGTAACTATCATCTTACATTGTTGAACAACATATATTAATCGGGCCATCAAAATTCAGATCAAACCATTAAATATGATCAAACTTATAGAAAAATGCATTTGGTAAAGTTTTAGACTAATTGGATATATGGATGTCGAGATATTGTACTCGAAATATAAGAATAATCATTCAATACGGTGTATCGTTGAATCAGACCATGTGATTTTAAATCACGTCTAATATGATCTAATGGACACAGTCTTATATATATATATATATAAATTTGGTATGAATTGGGTCGAATTTTAAGATTTCGTAATTGTCGATTAAACTTTTTGATCTCATTATATATATAATAAGATAATAATAAAAATAATTAAAATTATTCACCCATCACTATTATTATTATCATTATTTTTAGATTAATTCACAGGAATCACTAAATTTCGACATAAATTTAAGTAGTAGAATAGATTGCATAATCCATAGTATGTATCTTGATATAAATACAAAACTCAGAAATAGATAAAAAAAATCAAAAGTGAATTACTTGTCAATTTAAAAAAAGTATAACACAATACAAATATATTTAAATATAATATAAAATTTATATGTGTCATATTAAATAATAATTTTAATCATAAAAAATATTATAATTTACTAAGTTGTTGATTTTTTTTTATATAAAATATATGTATTAATTAGTAATTGTAATATATGGTCTGATGGGTATGGCCCAAATACAATGAGCCCAAGAAGGAGGCATGTTCCTCAAGATCGGCCCAAGAGGGAGGCCCGTTGGGCTCGGCCCAAGGAGGAACCCCCCACCCCAGAACTCGTCTAAGGATAAAGCCTGCAAGCTTGGCCCAAGAACAAGGTCCAGTATGAAGGCCTGTTGTATATTTCTAAGACCAGTCCAAAGGGAGGAAGGTGCCGGCCCAAGAATCCAGTATGAAGGCCTGTTGTATATTTCTAAGACCAGTCCAAAGGGAGGAAGGTGCCCTCAAGGGGTTGGACTGTTCAACTTAAGAGGACTCCCCACCAGGTAGGAGTCTGCACGAAGAAGGAGTCCCCCTTCATCTCAAGACTTGCTACTTAAGGAACGGATAAAGTGAAACCTTATCCCCTCCTGAATCAAGCCTTCCTCTCTGGGAATACGGATCACCCTCACCGAAACTCCTGGCACAAAGGGACTCTCCCTCTATAAATAAAGGAGGTACCCCTCAACAAACAACCCCCTTCCACACTCGAGAACCTCTCTTGATGATATTCTGCTACTCTAATTTCGTGCTCTTACATATGGAATTCTCATTATTATCATAATTTTTCGTCATAATTTATTTTTATAGAGTGCTAACTTTTTGTTTTGCAGGTCCTCTTTTTCAAAAGCTTTCACTCAATTAACCTAAATCTAGCTCAAGATCCAAGACCTTTGGACCCGTGCTAAAATCGCACGCATCAATGGTGTTGTCTGTGGGAAATTGAGTTAAATGCATGAGATACCATGGAGAGCCCCAGTAATCCCGGTAACAAGCAGAAGACTGTGGAGGTACCCATCAACAATCAGCCTCTACAGGTTGTTGCAGGGGCCTCCCTAGCACCAATAGAAGGGTCAACCCCAGCCTTCCCAGCTCCGATGTTGTCTCCTAGAGTGACGGAGCCGTTGGCTGATCCTCCAAGGGGAAGCACCTCCTTTGACACTACATCAGGTGAACTTTCCCCAGCCTTGTTGGACATGATCCAACAAGTGGTTGCAGCGGCCGTGCGGGAGTAGATGGCGATATTAGTTCCTGCCCGTTCAGCCCCTGCGTTGGAAGCAGGCACCCTTCAAGGAGGAACAAAAGGAAGTCCCTTAGGAAAAGGCGTCGTTGTGACAAGGGCCCCGCCTACCATGGTACAAGGGCTCCCCCTAGCGATTCCCCAGGAGGTTCCCCAACAGTGGCTGGCTCGACTGGAGTGCCTCCAAAAAGGCCTCCAGGATGTCCAACACCAGGTAGCAGGAGTCCCAAGAGAAGAATAGTAGGGCGTCCCCTTCACAAACGTTGTGATGGCGGACGAGCTCCCTGCAAATTATCGCACTCCTGCTATTGCAGAGTACAAAAGGTCAACTGAGCCCCAAGAATATCTTTCGCGTTTTGAAAATGCAGCTTTGTTGCACAGGTATACAGATGGGATCAAGTGTCAAGTTTTTGTCACCACCTTCGTCAGGGCCGCGCAAGAATGATTTAACTAGTTGCGCCCTAGAGGAATAAGAAGTTTCCAGAAGTTTTCCTACACCAATCCGCCAGCAGCTGGAAGCTTCGAAAGACGAAGCTCAACCTCTTTATCGTACGCTAGAGGGATAATGAGCCGTTAAAGGAGTACCTGCAGAGGTTCAACACCGCGGCCTTGGAGGTACCCTCCGACACACAAGAGGTCAAGGTCAGCACCTTCTCGCAAGGGCTCTTAGATGGGGACTTTTTCATGTCCCTGGCCAAGAACCCTACTCCAAAGTTCGATGCCTCTTGGCTCGCATAGCCAAGTATATTAACATGGAAGATACCCAGGCGGCCAAGAAGGAAAGTCGTGGAGAAAAAGAGGAAGGAGACTAGGTAGTACAAGAATGTTGTCCTTGGTGAAAAATGTAAGGAACAAGAGGACGAGGACCTACTCCACCCAAACGCCTTCTAAGAATAAGCTATGTCCCGAAGCAGGCATCCCCCTAAAAAACCAAAAAATAATTTTCACCAAGGGGGCATCCCTTTCAAAAAATAAGCCCTTCTCCAGGGCTGGCATCCTTCACAGAATAAGCCTTGCCCCTAAGCAGGCATCCTCCTCAGCGAATTAAATCTTTACGTACCTGCTTTCATCAAGGAGTACTTTTTGTTTTAATAATTTTGGAGATTTATTTTATCCCTTCAATATGTTAACATATTTTGCTTGTAAGGATTTCACGAGGAAGTAAAAGTTCTGTCTTCCACACAGATACAAAAGCCCTGTATTCCACATAGGCACCTTAGCCCTTCTTCGGGCAGGCACTTAGTCCTTCTTTGGAGGACTCATAAGCTCTGTCTCGTGCAGGCACTTAAGTCCTCCTCCACGGAGGCATCTAAGCCCTGCTTCCAGCGGACACCTTATTCTTCCTTCGATGAGGTTCCTAAGCCTACTCCAAGAAGGGCCCTCTCTCAAATAAGCCCTCCTCCTAGGAGGCACAATAACTTTGCTCCGTGCGATATCTATTTGTAATATACACATGTCTTTTTTATTTAATATTCTCTTGCATAAAATAAAGCCCTATACTGGAGTAGGCACCAAAGGCACTCGTTAACCCCCATTCAAAGAGTTGGGAGATGCCTTCCTTTCTTCTAAAGGCAGGCGAGTCCCTCCTTCCAACGAGACAAGTATTTCTTCTCTAAGAATTTAGGAGACATCCTTCCTCTTTAGAGTGGACAGGCTGAATGATGGGTATGGGCCAAATACGATGAGCCCAAGAAGGAGGCATGTTCCTCAAGATCGGCCCAAGAGGAAGGCTTGTTGGGCTAGACCCAAGGAGGAGCGCCCCACCTCAAAACCCGTCTAAAGATAAAGCCTGCAAGTTTGGCCCAAGAAGGAGGCCTAGTACGAAGGCCTGCTGCATATTTCTAAGGCCAGTCTGAAGGGAGGAAGGTGCCCTCAAGGGGTTGGACTCTTCAACCTAAGAGTACTCCCCACTAGGTAGGAGTCTGCACAAAGAAGGAGTCCCCCTTCATCCAAAAACTTACTGCTTAAGGAACGGATAAGGTGCAACCTTATCCCCTCCTGAATCTCGCCTTCCTCGCTGGGAATGCGGATCACTCTCACCAAAACTCCTAGCACAGAGGGACTCCCCCTCTATAAATAGAGGAGGTACCCCTCAACAGACAGTCTCCTTCGACACTCGAGAACCTCCCTTGTTGATACTCTACTACTCTAATTTCGTCCTCTTACATACAGAGTTCTCATTTTTATCATAATTTCTCGTCATAATTTATTTTTATATTCATCTATTCTTAAATTCGAAACTAACTTAAGCATCATATTGCTAACCTTTTGTTTTGCATGTCTTCTTTTTCAAAAACTTTCACTCAATTAGCCCAAATCTAACATCAAGATCCAAGACCTTTAGACCCATGCTAAAATCGCATGCATCATAGTCAATTTTGAGTATAAAATTTATAAAGTATTGAAAATAAAATTAAATATATAAAAATTTTATAAATATAAATTTATATAAAAAAATAAAAAAAATAGAGAAAGCTCGTAAGCCAGTTCGTGAGTTGATGAACAGAGAGAATTGAGCTCGTTAAGAGTTCGACCTCGAGCTGGCTCCACTCGAACTTGAATTTTTCAAGTTCGAGTTGAGGTCAAAATCGAACCGGCTTACTAAGCTCGTGAGCCAGGTCCACTCGTCTGCTATCCCTAGTATCTAATCTCCCTGCATCCAACCCAATAAATATGACCCACTGGACTTGTCTGGTTCTTTGGAAAGGAACTTAATATCAAGAGATTGGGCTTCAAACTGAGCCCAGCCCATTTCAACCAAGCACAGCCCAAATTGCCCAGTTGGTAAATTACGCCTCGTTTGATTTCAAATGATTTTGCTCAAACCCTCCCAAACACACTGAGGTTTCTATCTATTGTCTTAAGCCCTGAATTCTGTGAAGAGAAAGCCAAGCCGAGCCGAGAGAAGGCGTAGTCTGCAAATTTCAGCTGCATTCCCGCTCTCAGCTGCTCCACTCTTGAGCTCTGTTCCATCCAGCTGAAACAAGCAGCCGAGGATCGGATCTAGGATTTTATCTGAATAAATCAGAATGGCGATTAATGTACAGGCACCAGATATTTCCGGCGAACGCCAATCTGGACAGGATGTTCGCACTCAAAACGGTACGTTGTTCGTATTTGTTACGTATGAATGTGCGATTATTTGTAACTGTAATTGTCTGTATGTATGCGAGCATGCTTCTCTCTTTCTGGTGTTTATGAATACATGTAATTTTGGTCATTTGTTATTTATTTATTTATCCTTTTGAAATGTGCAGTGGTTGTTGTGAAAATTGTGTGATTTGTGTTTATAACCATATCTCAATATAACTTTATATATATATATATATATTATATAAAGTATCACAATTACATATAGTATTAAAATTTTCTACATTGTCAAATTATTTCCAACAGTGGTGGCGTGCCAGGCGGTTGCAAACATTGTCAAATCTTCGCTTGGTCCTGTTGGCCTCGATAAGGTATGTTTTTTTTTGCTTTAATTTTTCATTTTTGAAGTAGGCGTGTCTTAGTGTGTAGTAGATTTGTATAGATTTGGAGTTTGAAATTTTTCTTTGGTTAGACTTCTGTTATACTATAGAATTTTTTTTTTCCTCGTTTTACTATGGAAGTCTGCATCCATAGGGTTAAGGTGGACATGGTGTTGAAATTCCTGGCTTGGTGCTAGAGTTCTGTGAATACCAGTGATTGGCCCACTATTGGCATGAAAAAGATGCACATAGCTCATTTTGTTTGGAGATGACTAATTAGCTAAATTTTGTATTTGCTCATGATTGAAGTAGCAGTATGTTTGTTCATCACCCAGTTATGGTACTTTACAGATGCTTGTGGATGATATTGGTGATGTGACGATTACTAATGATGGTGCCACAATACTGAAGATGTTGGAAGTGGAACACCCAGCAGCCAAGGTGAATGGACCATTTCTTTGTGTTTTATAAATCCGTGATTTAAGTAACTTGAGTCTTATCTTTGACCTTCATCTTCTAATGATCACAGGTTCTTGTTGAGTTGGCCGAACTTCAGGACCGAGAAGTTGGAGATGGAACAACTTCTGTGGTCATTATAGCTGCAGAATTGCTTAAGGTAGTACTACTATCCTAGCTGCATTATTTGAACAGCTCTATTGCCTTGTGCTTCTGGTTTGAGTCCTTGGGAAATTATCATAAGTACTAATATTTTGACATTCTTTTTCTACAGAGAGCTAATGATTTAGTGAGAAATAAGATACATCCAACATCAATAATCAGCGGATACAGAGTGCGTATGAAATGTTTTTATTTTATCTTTTGTTTTTAAATCGACTCTGCTGCATGCTCATGGTATCTGTAATTGCATAAAACTTTTGTGGCAGCTTGCAATGAGGGAAGCATGTAAATATGTTGATGAAAAACTTGCTGTGAAGGTATGCGCTCCTAGCTATTGTTTCTCTAGAAAATTAAATATTCACATTCATATAATATCATGCATATTGAATCTGTAAACGGCCCAAAGAGAGCTAAAACGTTTACAGGATTTTCTTGCTAGGTTTTTAGAAGATGTAATGCATTGACGTCTTCTAGCTTACATATTTTTCATATGTATGCTAGGTCGAAAAGCTTGGTAAAGATTCTCTTATAAACTGCGCCAAGACCAGCATGTCCTCGAAGTTGATAGGTGGTGATAGCGACTTCTTTGCAAATCTTGTAAGTTGCTGAATGGATG
Organism: Sesamum indicum; assembly: GCF_000512975.1. NCBI lineage: Eukaryota > Viridiplantae > Streptophyta > Magnoliopsida > Lamiales > Pedaliaceae > Sesamum > Sesamum indicum. Next base: position 3,277,311 of record NC_026155.1, read on the forward strand.
GACAATGGAGTTATTGGTTTTCTTATAGATGAGCCACTGTCTAAGTTGTTGGGCTGAATTTTGTTAAAGTGCATGGCATCAAGTGCTACCTTTTCCCACAAGTTGCATGTTGTATGGGCATTTCATCAACAGTTTGCATCTCTTCTTGTCTCCCATCTGGTGGCCAATTCACTGGCTCTTGCTTTATTCTTACAGACACATGCAGACACACACACAGACACATATGTATACTTTCTTCCGTTGGGTTGGGAGGAGAGGAAAGTGGTCATCTATTAAGCATTCTTTTCATCAGCTGCTTAACCTGTTTATTTGGTAGCACAGTATTTGCCTTTTGATGTTTAACCAAAGCACGATACAGCTTCCAAATAACCTCTCTTTCATTTCTAATGTGGCCATAAGCATCAGGAGCAGTAATGTCTATTTATGACTGTTCCTGTTCAGTAAATTAAGATAATATCTCTAAGTTTTCAGATTTATCTGTAATTTTTTGCTTTATTTTATTGCTGGATTAGAATGCTTATTGTGTCAGATGTTGACCCATTACACTCTGCTTATCTAATCTTCATACTCTTTTCATGTTTGTGGCTCTCCATTCTCATGGCTCAATATGCATTCTCTTCATTTTGAAGACATAACACAACTTATTTCATTTTTAGGTTGTGGAAGCTGTACAAGCAGTAAAGATGACCAATGCAAGAGGTGAAGTTAAATATCCAATCAAGGTCCGTGGTGCACAGTTGAGCATTAACTTGTTAGTGATTGTTGACATTACTCGCTCTAAGAGATTGTTTTCCCATGAGTATGCATATTCTGTACATCAGCGTTTCCAGTACAGATACTTCATAAATTTTATTCCTCTTTTTACTTGTGGAGAATCGATGGTGCTTAATTATCTTCTTCATCAAAGACATCTTGTGGATTTAATGAACACTCTGTTTGGATCTTAGGATTTAGCGGAAAAAATTGCTAATGAAGACATTTCTGATTAAAGAAAAAATGCAGGAAATCATAGTACAAGTATAAGTATATAATTTTGTGAGACATCTATTATAGTGAATGCTTAGATTCATTTTTCAATGTTTGGCACATTAAACCATGCTTAAAATTGATATTTGTGTTGTCCTGAGGTAAGTGTGAGGAATCCAGTTTTACTTTGATGTTTCTTTTCCTTTTCACTGTCCTGCATCTACTCCTGGATGCGCACAGAGGGTTAATAAAAATCAGAATTGATTACTGGGTATGAAGAGAGGGATTCTCCTAAAAATCGTAATGAAGTTTGCCTTACATTATCATTTAACCTTTCATCTGGAAGAAGGAAGTTCAGAAGATTTTCTTGATGTTCAGGGAATCAACATACTTAAAGCGCACGGGAAAAGTGCCAGAGATAGCTATTTACTTAAAGGATATGCTCTCAACACAGGCCGTGCTGCACAGGGGATGCCATTGAGGGTTGCACCAGCAAGAATTGCTTGTCTTGATTTTAATCTTCAAAAGACAAAGATGCAAATGGGAGTCCAAGTTTTGGTTACTGACCCCAGGGAGTTGGAAAGGATTCGTCAAAGGTGATTATCTATTTATCTTCTGTAAACGCTTGTGTCATAAAAGAAGACAGTCGATATGGATGATTCTATGCAGCTTTTATTAATTTGTTGTGTGTACTTGTATCTTTTGTGGTTAGCATGTGTATTTGGCTCAATCAAAGCAGAATGCCTTTTTAAATCTAAGCTAATTGAGTACTTTGATCTCCTAGAATTTGTATTTCAATCTGAACTTAGTTTTCTCACCCTTTTCAATTGCTTATGCATGCTAAGTGATGGTACACTGCGGAACAATTTTTACCAATAGAGAATGTCTTTGAGACTTTTGACATGTAATCTAGTAATGACTGATGTAAGCTGTCTTGCAGAGAAGCTGACATGACAAAAGAACGTATTGAAAAACTTCTTAAGGCCGGGGCAAATGTTGTTTTAACCACAAAAGGAATTGATGACATGGCACTCAAGGCAAGCTTCTTTCTCAGCTTTAATTCCAGTAAAGTTGATATATGCATGTTAACTCTTTGAATTTCGTATCAAATGGTTGGTTCAACTATAATCTTTGGGTAGTGCATGCTGTCTGACGGTTCCACCCTCCTCCACCCTTTATTATTTTATTATTAATTATTTTTTTCTTTTGGGGGGGGGGGGGGGGGGGGGTGGGAGGGCTACATGTGGCAGATTACTAGGATGCCTGTTTATGTACCTCTTTTCTTATTTTCCCCAAGTTTTAGCTTGAGTTCAACAATGCAGTAATGAGAGTGGCCAGCATCCAACTTCCTGCTCCCACCTGCATTTCTGGCCATTTCCATCGATTCATGTTTGAAATATCATTACTAGTTATGGATAATCCTCTCTTACAAGAAGCTTAGTTGATTGGCATCATCTTGGATAGCTTTGAAGTCAGAATCATCTCTTGTAGGCATGTAAGATAATTTATAGCATTATGCCAATCAGAAAACCCTTTGAGGAATCCACATAATTTTTCCATCTCCATCTTCTCTTCATCTTATTTCTGGATTTGTTTTTAATTGAATCCTGTCTTATCTGTAAACAGTACTTTGTGGAGGCTGGTGCCATAGCTGTGAGACGTGTCCGCAAGGAAGATCTGCGCCATGTTGCCAAGGCGACTGGTGCAACTGCGGTATGTTATCTTTAAATGATACAAATGCCTGGCTTGTAGATATATTTCCACAATCATGGGATACTTTTTAACAAACTACTTCAGTTTTAATATTGGGGTTACACCAAACAACCTACCATCCAGTTTGCGTATTAGGAAAGGATGTAGCAAAGATGATCAAGAAAGTAATAATGAATGAGCATGTAGAGAAGCTGAAAGTGTTGTATCCTCAAGTAGTGTTAAACAAGGAGGTTTCTCTACTGTCATCCTGTCCTTCTAAATGCAGTCGATTTGTTATCTATCGTCTGAGTCATGAGGAAACTAAAAAATAAGGTCATGGCCATGGCGTGGTGTATCCATTCTTGAGAATTATGCTCTTCATACAAAAGCAATGTTTTTGGTACTTTTTTCTTCCTTGAACATTTCTGTTTTGATGTTCTGATCATTTGTCTCAAAGTGAGATCATAAAAAGGCATCATTCTTAGTCATTTAGACACGACGAGTATGTGCTTACCTGTAAACGTGAAGTTTTTAATTAATGAAACATTTGGATATTTGGTAATCATGTCAGAAGAAGATCGAGGGTGAACAGTTGCAACCTGGGAACTCCTGATCTAGTCTATAGTTTCTGATAGTAGGTCGGACTGGATGGATTAAAGTAGGAAATGGGAAAACAGTTTCATGGATTAATGTATTTGGTCAATGTCTTTAAGAGGCAAACTTTCTTCCTAAAAATTCCACTCGTACAGGTTTCCACATTTGCAGATATGGAAGGGGAAGAAACATTTGATTCATCACTTCTAGGATATGCTGATGAAGTAGTGGAGGAACGCATTGCTGATGATGATGTGATTATGATTAAAGGGACCAAAACCACAAGTGCGGTATGAGTTATATTTTCTTTAACATCATCAGTAATTTCTTTCGCTCAATTGAAATGCTTCAGCTACTTATAATTCGTTTTTGCTTTCTATCGTGCTGGTACTAGGTCATATTTACTTATTTCAACTCTTCCATTTATTTGGAAAAATTGCTCCATTTTGAAACGAAGATCAGTTTAAGTTGTAGCCCCATACAGGATTATATTTATTGCCTTGAGATGTGTTTTCTTCAGGTTTCATTAATACTTCGAGGTGCCAATGACTTCATGCTTGATGAGATGGATAGGGCTTTGCATGATGCTCTATGCATTGTCAAAAGGACTCTGGAATCTAATAACGTAAGGACTGCAGTTGTTGATTTATCCTAGTTAGAAGTTTGTCTAAGATGCCTCGTTTTGCCTTTACTGTCTGAGCATTGAGCAGAATATTTCCCTATTGCCATATATGTATGTCTTTTTAAGATTAAGATTAACATTATTGTAAGATGAAATTTTCTTGGGTCATTTGGAGCCGATAGAAACTGCACCTCTTGAAATGTGGAGGTCAGATAGTATTTTACTCTTTTTTTCTTTTTTAGACATTCATGGCAGGTTAGTGTGTTAATATTCTCGTATGATGAGAATGTGGATACATTTTGATTTGGATTCTCAAATGCCATGGCAATATAGGTCGTTGCTGGCGGAGGTGCAGTAGAGGCTGCACTATCTGTATATCTGGAGAATTTGGCAATAACTTTGGGATCCAGGGAACAGCTGGCTATTGCTGAGTTTGCTGAAGCTTTACTAATCATACCAAAGGTCCTCCAACAAATGTGCCTGAATCATTTCAGTAACCAATCTTATCGATTGTCACTTGCTGTCTGAAGTGAAAAATTCTGAATGTTGCTATTTTTAGGTGCTTGCGGTAAATGCTGCTAAAGATGCTACTGAGTTAGTTGCTAAATTACGAGCTTACCACCACACTGCACAAACTAAGGCAGATAAAAAGCATTTGTCAAGGTACATATCCTGTGTTGCTACCTTTAGTGTACTTTTCTTTTATGTTGTTCTCCAACAGAGAATTAGAAATCTTCAAACTAACAGCCCCTACAATCAACGATCCAGACCTTTCGTGTACTTCTGTTTTATGTTGTTCTCGAAGAGAGAATTAGAAATCTTCAAACTAACAGCCCCTACAATCAACGATCCAGCAATTTTGCTGCCCAGAGCTTATTCTGCGTCATTTATCCCTTTCCATAATCATAATAAGTATCTTTTTAGGATTCACATGTCTTTAATGGTGTAGATATGAGATTTACGAGGTTTCTGAGCTGATAAGTAAAATGCAGTAGGTTTAAAGGACCCTAGATATTCTGCTGTATATATTAGTTACCCAATTATTTATTAAATCCTCCTTGTACTATTAGTTTTTGGGTGCTGAAGGATTGCATATTATTCTTTATGATCATGTCGCTTGGTGCTGCTTCAAGTAGTTTCAAATATGTGACCTGTGGAAGAACCTGTGTTGTAATTTGCAATTTTATTGTCCACAATTTGGAAATTTCTTGACATGCAAGATTGAATGTCTTTTTGGTACCGACTGCTATATTACCATTCTGCCATACATATTTTCGGGGTAAGTTTCTTGAACACTTGATCTTCTTAACAATTAGCTAAAATGTTGCCAACGGTAGGACAATGGAGTGCAGTTATCATTTGCAGCTTATAGATATACCATTTTCATTGCTCATAGCAGAGGAGTTGGTATGAAATGGTGTCTGATTGGTCTTCATTTTATGGTTGCAGCATGGGTCTAGACCTGATGAAAGGTATTGTTCGGAACAACTTGGAAGCAGGAGTAATCGAGCCCGCAATGAGCAAAGTAAAGATAATTCAGGTTGATGATGTCTGAAACTTAATGCTTGATGTTTACGTTCTTAGCATCTGGTGAGGTGAAAATGCTAATTCAATACTTTCTTATTTCTTTTTTTGTTAGTTTGCTACCGAGGCAGCTATTACTATTCTTCGGATCGATGACATGATCAAGCTGGTTAAAGATGAAAACCAGAATGATGAGGATTAAAATTTTCGGTGGTTATTTTTTTGGCAACATTCTGTTTTTATGAATGCAATAGGATGGTGGCGAGTTTGTTGCATCATGATTTCCCCCCTCTATTTTTGGGGGTGGGGTGCGGGTTTAGGGTTCATTTTTGGCTGTGCATTGTTAGTTGAGAAACTGCCAACTGCGTTGGAGGAGGTTCATTTTCTGAAATTCACATTTACACAAATTTTATGGTAATCCAAAACATTTGACGGTTGGTGCATATTTTTATGGCAAAGATCAGATATTTGTACATGTCTTTTAAATGTTAGGATATATATAGCAACGTGACCAATTAAAATTTGGTATAATTATGAATATTCTTTTGATATTTGAAATACAATAAATACACTTTTAATGTTTGATGAAATTCTATAATTCTTGAATGGAGGTTAGAATTGTTAATACTGTGCTTACTGTATTATTTTTAAAAAAGGATAAAAATAAAATAAATACAATTATAATTCATAATTTATAAGAGTCTTTTGATCAATTTGCTATAAAAAAATGCAATTTGCCCCCGTGTTAAGATAAATGTGCTAAAATAGTAATTTATCCTTCTGTGTTATATAAAAATAGAGAAAAATACTCCTTTATACCCAGTAGTGCATTACACACTCTCCTTTTGTAACTGAGGTTGATTTTTAATCAATAAAATATTATTTATATTATATATATATTAATGCATACATTATTTATATATATATGGTCACTTTCTTCCTCTTCCTCCGACTGCCGGCTGCCATCACCACCACCTCCGCTCGTGCCCTGTTGTTGACTCTCTCCCCTCGCGCCGAGCACCCTCATTCCCAGCCTCTTGCGCTAGCCACCCCTCTCTCCAGCCGCTTGCCCGGCCACACCTCCCCCCTTCCCCCCCACCCTAAGACCCTTGCGCTGGCCATGCGCCTGCTGCCTAGGTCCGCCCCTACCCCTTCCCGCGCCCAAACCCGCTCCCATTCCCACCCCGTCCCCAGCCCCACAGCCCAAATCCACCCCCTCCTCAGCCTACCACCCTTTGCCCTTCCTCCCCAACCCGCCACCGCTGCTCCCCTCCTCGCCGACACCACCTCCCTCTCTCTCTATCTCTATATATACATACATTTATATATTTTTCTAGATATATTTCTATATATATTATATATAAGTACATATATTTCTAGATATATTTATTTATATAATTTAATTATATATGTTTCACTTATTATTTAGTTAAATCTAAATCGTTGATTCAAATGAAATAAAATCTAGTCTATTAATTTATTAGTTAAATTTAAACCTTAGATTGAAATTAAAATTTAACGGTTTTTAAATAAGGATTTAAATGTCAAAAATAAAAAATAGCGCGTGTAATACACAAAACGCGTTAGGGGCATTTTGCTCTATTTTTTATAACACGGGGGGTAAAGTGCTCATTTCCCCTAACACAAGGGGTATATTGAATTTAACCATAAAAAAATAAATAAAAACCTAAAGGAGATTAGTAGATTGGGCGAATTACAAGATCAGAGTATTTGCAATTATGCCGAACTTCAAAAGAGCTCATTGTAGTTTATCCTAAATTTTATCTTGTACCGCGAAATAATGGTCAACAAACTTCTGAAATAAAACAACGTTTTCAATTGAAATGATCCAAACTCTGGCCAAAATCCTAATATAAAATCAAAACTCTTTTAGCCTGGTTGCCTTAACAGTACTGGTGATTCAAAATTACCGCGGAACAGCAAGCAATAATGTAAAACCATTTATCCGATGCAACCACAGGATGCCAATGTAAAAATTTCGATAAATCAGCCATAAGATATGCATAAGAATAAAATACATGACTGCAAGATTATGGCAAGGAAAGAAAAGATGCACATGCAATATAAAAAGCAATTGAGGGTGTCGGAAGTTACTTGACCTCCATAGTCGCACTTGAAATCTTTACTTGTTCAAGAAGAGGTTAGGACCGTCGATTCATCCATGAATTTCGACTGTATTTGTCCTATAGCAAAATTTTGAGCTACAGCTTTGAAATCAAACTTTTTATTTGAGTTACTATATAAAGCATCAAAAAAGTTCAACAACAATCTAATATAGGCTTAATATCAATGGAGAGAATGCAAAATGAGATGATTGATGTTCAGACTGAGATCCCATGATTGCTGATTCTGGCGACTTCCTTGGACAGAGCATTCCTTTCTTTCTTTGCCTCTTTCGCAACGTTATTAACCTAGAAACAGAGACCTCACCGTATTATGAAATGAACAAACTATTAAGTGCTTTAAGTAAGAACTGTAATTGATACCATAATTTTCACAAACAATGCGCAAGCCCACTCTATGGAAACTCATGACATGCAAGATTGAATATGTACATGTGCAGCATTAAGAAATGCCCCTCACAGAAAAGGTGAGAAGCACTCACTTGAGTTCGAAATCGCGATGATTCTCTACTGGGAAGCTCTCTAAGGACATCCTTCAAGCCTGACACGATTATAATCAATCAGATGGCATTATCAGATGACTCGTCCAGAGAATAGAGAAGATTTTAATTGCTTAAAATCAAAGATGCCACATAAACTTAGCTTGTGAATGTGTGTGCATAAAGTCAAGGACAGGCAGGGGAGGAAATGCAGACTACATACCTCTTGCTTGCCTTTCTATCTTATAAGCAGAGTTTAGGGCACTTTGTATTTGCTTTCCTGCTTGCCTGTCAGGAACAAATTTGAGCAGGAAGCATAATTACAGAACTAGATAAATACTAAAATAAAATATGCTTGAAAACAAAACTCAATAGCAAACACAAACCTGAGTTTTGTCCTTCCTCGCACCACGTCTTCTTCAGCTTGCATCGCTTTCTTCTGATACCACAAGCACATAAGTTAAGTCAACCAGTGATATTGGAATACAAGCTGCTTCATAGGCAAGACAAAGTGAATTCAAGTGCTAGTCAAAAGTGATAAGCTACAAGCTTGCTTCTGCTGTTTTAAAATTTTTAATATAGGAAAGAACAAAAAATAAAGAAAATTTAGTATAAATATATTAACTACCCTCATCCACGTGGAAGTTTTGATAAAAGATATAAAGAAAACGCATCAGGGAAAGAAAACAACATGAGAAGAGAGAGGACGTTGACTTTCCATTTCAATCCTCCATACCGCTTACTATTTAAAACCCTTCTCAATGAGACCACTGGAGCAAAGCAGGGAAATGAGGAGTATGCTGTCAAATTGCCAATCATATCCCAAACAAACATGGTTCCCAGATACACATGGAGAGGTGTATTATAGTACTTATACGCTTCTAGCTGAAATCATTTTGAGAATGGGAGCATACGTATTAGTTAGGATCAATATGGAATTATTCCCTCATGCTCATTGTATATTTTCTCCTTGGTTGATGATAGTAGGAGCAATGCAAATAATCTATGCAGCTTCAACATCTCTTGTGAATGGAATTCTTTTCAACAAAATGTGGAGCAATGACAAATGCAACATAAAAGCATAAATCAAGCAAACAGAGTTTTGTGCAGAAATAATACCTCCAATTTCTCACTTTCAGCCTTCAAAAGATCAATTGATTGGCGCAACTGCTTGACTTTCGCATCAGCTCGAGAAAGCAAAGTCTGTCAACACAACATTTGTTAGCATCACAATTCCTTGTCAAACACTTTCAAACACCAACATGCACAGTATGCTGATCGATTTACTTCACCATGTCAATGGGAAATAATGCTAATTCAATAGAATATTCTCACATTCTTCTACGTTTCTAACCACTAAACATGGTTTAATCAAACTAATTTCTGCCTCTGCAGATAAATTAGTTATATATAAGCGGTAAAACAAGTAACTTTTCCTGTGGTTAATGCTGTGCAAAATAAAAATTAGTTTGGCATCATCAATAAGAATGCCTATCTTTGCTCTATTACCTCTTCACTGAAAAGGAGGCGCATTGTGTTGTAGTAGAAGAATTGTCTGGTCCCTGCAGAAAAATTCCAAAATAAATTTAAAGAAAAACTTTGAGGCCTACTGAAGGACAATAAATAGTATGGTTTCAGATGCTTCAGTTTATGCACTAAACATACTTTTTAGACCCAGAAATCCCACACCAAGAACAGCTCCTGTTGTAATCAATGGGTGTGAAGCGGCAAGAAGACAGCCCTCTGCAAAACAATTAATAGTTTCCACAAAGATCGCGAACTGAGTTGAGAACTAACTGGTAAATGATTTAGGCGAATGTACTTATGCCGCGTGAATTACTTCTAACAGACCTTTAATCTTCCCAAAAGCAATATCCTCATATTGGCTATAGTCAGACTTCAAGTCTTGAAAAGAATCCTGTAACAAGTTACTCAAACCCAAGCATATCAAAAACCTTACTGGACCACATACAACATCTAATGCATGATAGGAAGTGCATCAATTGATATACCCTCACTCTAAAGAATGCCTTTCCAATTGTGCTCAATTCTATACTTGCTCGGAATAGTATGAAATTGAACAATATCAGCAGTATTTCCCTTCCATTTCACAACAAATACACTTCCTCTCTATTTGAACATCAAGAAGAGCAAGAGAAAGAGCAAACTCTGGAAAAAATAGGTGTGCTTTGAGATAAGATAAAATGGGAACAAGTCTTAGGAAATTTTTTGTCATCCTCTCTTAGCATTTCCATCTTCTTTAGTATTCCAAGTTAAAAAGAGTCAATGATTTCTGTAATCCAATAGTTATTCGATGGTTTTTATAATCCAATAGTTATTCTCTTGAAAACACTCGTATATCCCCTACTCATGTTGAGAAACTTTATACAAGTAGAAGATATTTTACGAACTACAGTTTCACGGTACTTCTCAATTTAGATTTTCCAGATAAGCATTCTTATTTCCAAATTTCCTTTCTCTCTAGCATTTTTCTTGGAATTCTTGATCTCATCCAATTCTTAATCCAACACATGAAAATGTAATTTACAATTCCGCTGCTTTTGGACATTTAATTTGACATTTTCCAGTTCCAAGAGTTATCATAAACAATCCTATGTAAAAAGCATCTACATTTTCTATTTCAGCAACACAGCGAACAGCAAAAGCAAAAATTGACAATCTTCCCTTGTTTCTTCTACTGCAGTGAGCATGAGGAAAAAAATCAGAGCATTACAATGGTTTGGTTGAAATGCGCCGAAGAGGTGTTGAGGATGCGATCAATTCGCGATCTGGTGGCTTCGATTGCGCTCTCCACAGTGCTCTCGACTGTCTTCTGCGCAATCACTGCTTGCTGCACGGCGTAGTCCGTCCAGAGAATAATCCCCTCGATTCCCCCAGGCAATTTCGGAATCCTCTCGTCCGATGGATATTCAGGCGGTTTTCCTCCCGGTGATTCGCCGGCGATTGACATTTTTATGAAGCTTCACTCTCGGGATGGAAGCGTCGAAGGTTCTTTGTTTATGTATTTCTGCTCTTTTCCTTTTCCTTTTCCTTTTGTCAAATGTGATCTTGTCGGGTTTGTGGCGGATCCGGGTAGGGTCCAATGAGGGCAGTACATCCGGGTAGGATCCATTTTTAGGAGGTGTTGTAAACATTGAAAACGACCGCTTATCAATTAATTGTAAAAAATGAACTGAAAAAAATATTTTTATTTTATAATTTTTGCTTTTAAATTATTTAATTAAAAGTTACATTTAATTTTTTTGCTTATAGTCAAAAGCAATAAATAATTTTCTATCAATTTCTGTATTTTATTAATAAAGTTATAAGGGTAAGTGTTATATTTGATCCTTTATATTTTCGTTAAAAATCATTTTAATTTCTCAAGTTTATTTTTTAACTTTAACAACCCTAAACTTTAAGTTTTGTCTCAGTTTGGTCCCTCTGACAATTTTCTAGCGAAAATATGACTAACGTTTGACTTTTTGGGGGTTAAAATGGTTTATTACTTATTTAGACAGTCAAGTTTGTAAAATTATCAAATTAATCATTATTTAAAAAGAAAACTATTTCTTTGTTTTATATTTTTATATGACGAATATGATGTAATTATCTTGTATGAAAAATAAAAAGTTTGAACATAATAATAACATATTGCTTAAATTAAAACAAAATAATTTTTTCTTTTCTTTTTTTTTTAATTTTCAAAAGTGACAAAAAAATCAAAATTATAAATAAAATTTATAAAAACTTATTTAATCTAAAAATTTTAATAAAAAAAATCTAAGTCCTTTTTTAATCTTAGGAGTTAAAAATATGTCTAATAAAATTAATCTTAACAATTTTTATTAAATAATTATGAAGAAAAAGTTGGTGAAATGTACTTTTAGTTGTACTTTTTGGTGGACTTTAAATATATTAATATTAAGAATTATATATTTATAAAACCTCTTAAAATTAATTTTATATATATGAAATCCACAAAAAAATCTAGTTAAAAAACATAATCTACCAACTTTTTGCTCGAAAACTCAAACATTTAATAGTATTGTTAATTAAGGTTTAACTTTTTAAAACTTATCTTTAACTCTTGAAATAAAAAAATAATGACTTAGGTTTTTAATTATATTTTCAGATTAGATAAGTTTTACAAAATTTATTCATAATTTTGATTTTTTTTAACTACTGAAAAAAATATTATTTATTTTAAGTTAAGCAATATATTATTATTATTATTATTATTATTATTAATTTGTTTACAAGAATTCAAAATTTTCATTATTCACATAAGATAACTACAACATATCAGCAAAAAAAACATATATTATTTTTTTCATTTATAAAATGATTAATTTCATAATTTTACAAACTTAAGCCTCCTTTACTTTTGGGTATTAGGCATGATTTTCCAATTTATCATGCCCAATTTTGTGTTTACTTTTAAAAAGCTCAGCCCGTTATAAGAATCTAGAGCCCGAAACTGTTGATGATTGTGTTGTGATATCAAAACCCCCCTATCTTGCTAGTATTAGAATTAGCATGGACCCACAAAATGCTGATTGAAAATCTTGAACGTCCAAATTATCTTCATCAATATATCGATTCACTTGAAAATACCCTTATACTTTACGATACTTTCCCAACAATCTTGTCAGGTGCATTATATAAAAAAAATTACTTTATTGACTTTTTACTCTTCTTCTTCACAACAGTGAAACTACTCATCTTCCATGAGCAATATTTCTTCTTATGCTTCACTTTGAAATCTTCCCATTTTTGCACATATAGGTGAAGTTTTAGTGTATCAAACTGGTCAATACTATCTATGAGTTTTATATTATCTGTTATTTGAGTATTATCGTACCTCTGGTCAGGTTCTTCAAACAGTACACAATATGTCTATTTTTTTTCTTTTTTGCACTCAGGTTTGAAGACATAGGACAAGAATCGTGAGCATCTGGTGCCATTCCCAGATCGTGGGTTCCCAAGTAGTAGACAACACCTTTGGTTAAAAAGGATTTGTTGCATCTATGACAAGATGAAGAAAGAATGTATTTTCTAAATATTTTTAATTTTATCTTCCAAAAAAACTGGAGTTTATATTTTGTTTGCTTAATGTTGGCTTATTTTAATATTGTGGAAAATATTTCATATTAGGAACGTGATTATATATTTCATTTTTTTTTTGTGTTTTGTATTATCGCTTATTCATGTGGGATCCCCACACGCGTGCAAGCAGCCTTGGTTGTTTGATAATTGAATTAATAACTCATGAAGTGAGACCAAGAAATGTTAGTTTTTTTCTTTTCATATCTTTCTCTGAACCCTTAGCTATGTAATTCTAAATATATATATATATTTTTTTAAATAAACACCCGAAGATGGGGGGAGGCTTTTCAGGGTCCCCATACCTTCTTCATTGAAAATAAAGTACAGTACACATTACAATAAACTCAACAAACAAGGAAGTAGGAGTACTACTCCTTTACATTTTTGCACGACCTCAACTATTCTGTATCTTCCCTTTCTTCTTGTTGATTTGATTTGTTTTTATTCTTGGGCCACACGAGGTACTCCTCTGTTTCATCACACAGATTTTCACCTCCGTATTCTTAACCAAGTACTCCGGTATCCCGTCTACGAGGAATTGATTTTTGGGCAGTCTGTCGGGGGAAGCCAGCTCTTATAACAGCTGCTCCGCCGAGTTTGTATCGGCAGGGTTGCGATTGGTCGAGCAAGTCGGGTCGCAGATCTTCAATGGCATGGCATTACTAACCAAACTCTCCCCCTCATCTGGATTCTGTTGGAGAAGCATGGAAGCATTTCCCACTTGTATCCAATTTCCTTCAGCCATATTATTTTTTGAATTCTCCTCACCCATTTTTTCATCCTCACATGTGGTGTTAGCGACATCAACAGAAATGATAGTTTCATCCACGTTAGCCATAAAATCAGTTTTGTGTTCAGTATGGTACCTGGGGTCCTTTGCAGGCTGAAACTGTTCTGCTGGTCCATCATCTTTGAGCTCTCACCAGTTTCCTTTGCTACTGCTTTGCCCCGCCCGACCTCTTCAGCAACCTTCTGTCCTTTCATTTTCTCAACGACAGCACGGTTGCTCGGCTTTCGGGGTGGCGGTTTGGGAGCATCGCCTTTCGAATAGCATTCTGAACCTCAATGCCCAATGTGTTTGCACAAAGAGCAGTAGTGTGGGATTTGCTCATATTCAATACGTTGTACAATAGTCTCCCCACAAATCTGAATTTTAAACTCTTCAAGGCGTGGCTTGAGAAGGTCCAACTCAATACATGCCCGTGCCTTGGCTAGCTTAGATTGATTGAGCGTGGCGTCGTTAATCTGCAAAGGATTTCCAATCATGCTCGCCACCATGAATAGAACTTCCTTGCGGAACAGATGTGCTGGCAGCTTCGGGAAACTAACCCAAACCGGTACAATCGATGACTCTTGAGACGGAGTGAAAGTAGGAGTCTACTTGAAGATGCGCATTGGGTACCCCTGGATATACCAACTACGCCGCAACCACATGCGAGTATAGTGGTGCTTCACAAGAAAGGGAAATTAAGACATGTCTATTGTTCAGCATACTAATCGTGAATTTATTTTTTATGCCAGTTCCCGTGATCAGTTTGTGCAGCATGCTGTACGAGGGTGCTCCATGTGAAAATTTTCCGACGAGCGCGAATCTGAATGGACCTGCAAGGATTTCGGTCTCAGCGTCTGTAAACTGCAATGTTGGACCATTGTCGCCTGTCAAAACTGTTCCGAAAGCAGCCGGTGGTGAGTCCGCAGGGAAGTATTTGTGAGGTGCCGGTTTTGAAGTTTTCGAGTCCCGTGGAGGCGCAACAACTTCAGCAAATGATTTCTTCAGAAGGTTCGGCGTCGAGATCGAGGAAGCAGGCTGTTGAATTTGTTGGGTTGTTGACTCGGTCAACAAGTCAAAATCGGTCAATGGTAGGTCAAACGCGCGGGATGCCGGTGGAGGAGCTTCTGGCCGTTCTCCGGTGGCCGTTTCTGACCGAACGATTGGCTGCGCCGAACCAGGCGAGGCCAATGATACTGGTCCGCCACTGAAACGACGTCGGACGGTGGAGATACGGCGCCCGATCGTTGGCGACGGCGCACGGACGAGAAATGCAAGATCTCTTCACTCCGGCCATGAAATTGGGCAAGACTAGTCTCAAACGACTCGCACTGAGAAGGGGGTTCGAACGCTGGTGGTCCGCGACCGTGGGTCGCCCTGACGATGGCGAATCGACGGCGGAGGCTAGCGGCGGTGGAGGTCCAAGCCCATCGTCGTGCGTGCATGAAACCTCAAATTGTTTGAGGGGATTGTAGTACTCATCGAGGCGATTCCAACGGTATATGGCACGGCCGGCAACTCGCCGGGAAATGGCCAAAATTTAGAGAGAAGTTACCGGCGAATCTAGGGCAAAATCGGCGCGATTCAAACTGTTTTGTAGGGCGCGTCCGGCGACTTCCGGAGTTCGATCACTGCACGACCAGCATCATTGTGACGGATTCTTCGAGATGCATCCAATGGTGGTGCGCGTGTGGCTTCACGTGCCGATGGAAATTTTCGGCGATCGGCCAGCGGCGGCGCGGCGGTGACGCCGCCGTGGAGGAGGTGGTGGATTGTCTGTTGGTGGTGGTGGTGAGGCTGAACAAGTGGTGGTTTCGTGGTGGTTGGTGGTGGAAGGTTTAGTGTGTACTACCACTTAAGTTGTCATGAGTGATTTTTGATACTTAAACATATTTATTAATCAATTATACTCTTTTTTTTAGTTTAAAAGTCACTCGGAGAAACTGCTTCTATTTTATTTAATCAACCATTATAATGCGCTACTTGCTTGTTTGATGAATATGTGTATGATACTTTCCTTGTTATATGACTGTATTACTAACAACCTGTTGAATTCTTTCGTGTTTTACATATAATATTATCATGTAACTCATATGCAATGTTCTTAAATTCTTGAATGTACATAAGATGAATCACGTGAAGCATATAGAGATATTAATGGGCTATCCAACTTATTTTGGATGAGATTATTATAGCACTATACTTGTTCTGTTATGTGTATCGAAGACTTCATAGGCGTCTTTGTCGAGCTAGTTATGGTGGAAATGTCGTACAGGATGCTCAGTACGATACTTGAGCAAGTTAAGCATCTTCGTGACATAATAGATATTAGTGGTGTGAAATGCATTGACAATTTACGCGTGAACAACCTGTAAAGATAAGTTTTTACCTGAGATATATCGGCAATAGAAGGCCCAGTCACCAAAATATCGTCAACATATACAAGGGAGAAGGCTTGAGGAACAGGCATTGGTTGTGACCAGACTGCCTAAAACTGAAATCAGTGAGCTTGCGAGTAAGGCCGTAAAGAGAACGCTCCAGTTTGCAAACCAAATTAGGAGCTGCAGCATACCCATCAGGCGACATCATGTAAATGTCCTCATCGAGGTTGCCATGGAGGAACGCGTTGTTGATATCCATCTGCTAAAGAGGCCAATCATTCGCATCGCATAGATAATAATTACCTACAAAGCATAAATGAAAATCAATTTCATATTAGTGAAGATTGGAATTGCGTAGTTAAATGGAACTAATAATGTGAGGTATATTATTGTAATACTCTCGAGACTTTCAACCTTCTCGGCCTATTGATCACATCGTGTAGTACCCAATTATCAACTGCACTTCCTTCCCAACCACTAAGAACATATGTAAATTTTCCATCAGTATTGCAAACACCAAATACATGGATAGAAATTTGACTCTTCCTATTTGGGTAACGACCTTTATCAGTCTCAGAAACACGAATGTCAACATGTGTGCCGTCTAATGCACCTAAACAATCATGATGCAACAAATAACGAATAGTTGTTGGAAGATATTTAGAAAGTTGAAATATAAGTAAGTAGGCACCATCAATAAGATAATAAGAGTTATTACCTTAAACCATCGCCAACATGAGTCCTGACATCCTTCACCTATCGGTAATGTATACGACAATAAAATTGGATGCAAATGGAGCACAACCATGAGAACTGAGTGAAAGTGTTTGCTAATAGTCTGAACACTGCAGATGAAGGCATGCTTTACAACACAATTCTTCTTGTGATGCGTGATGAGACTCAAGAATATTGCAGCTTATTCCATAATAATCATGTGCCTAGTTGCTCTTAGAACACTAGAAAACTCTAGCAATTTACATAAACGACCAAATGCATTTCTTGTCACGCGTAAATTATCAATGCATTTCACACCACTAATATCTATTATGTCACGAAGATGCTTAACTTGCTCAAGTATCGTACTGAGCATCCTGTACGACGTTTCCACCATAACTAGCTCGACGAAGACGCCTATGAAGTCTTCGATACACATAACAGAACAAGTATAGTGCTATAATAATCTCATCCAAATTAAGTTGGATAGCCCATTAATATCTCTCTATGCTTCACGTGATTCATCTTATGTACATTCAAGAATTTAAGAACATTGCATATGAGTTACATGATAATATTATATGCAAATACACCGAATTAAGCAGGTTGTTAGTAATACAGTCACATAATAAGAAAAGTATCATACACATATTCAACAAATAAGCAAGTAGCGCATTATAATGGTTGATTAAATAAAATAGAAGCAGTTTCTCCGAGTGAGTTTTAAACTAAAAAAAAGAGTATAATTGATTAATAAATATGTTTAAGTATCAAAAATCACTCATGACAACTTAAGTGGTAGTACACACTAAACCTTCCACCACCAACCACCACCAAACCACCACTTGTTCAGCCTCACCACCACTAGGTAATTATTATCTATGCGATGCGAATGGTTGGCCTCTTCAGCAGATGGATATCAACAACGCGTTCCTCCATGGCAACCTCGATGAGGACATTTACATGACGCCGCCTGATGGGTATGCTGCAGCTCCTAATTTGGTTTGCAAACTGGAGCGTTCTCTTTACGGCCTTACTCGCAAGCTCACTGATTTCAGTTTTAGGCAGTCTGTTCACAACCAATGCCTGTTCCTCAAGCCTTCTCCCTTGGGTCCTATGGCCTTAATTGTATATGTTGATGATGTTTTGGTGACTGGGCCTTCTATTGCCGATATATCTCAGGTAAAAACTTATCTTTACAGGTTGTTCACGATCAAAGACTTAGGCGACACTCGTTATTTCCTTGGCTTGGAGATCGCCCGTGGTGATTCAGGCATTTTCATATCGCAAACTAAATACATCATGGACATCATTCGCGACACTGGTTTAGTTCAGGCGAAATCTGTCTCCACTCCGCCGCCCACAAGTCTTAAACTATCTTCAGCTTCTGGTGCTCTGTTTCCTTATCCGAACTCTTACAGACGTCTTGTTGGGCAGTTGTTGTACTTGGGCTTCACTCGCCCCCGAAATTTTCTCAATCGGTGTATCTTACGCAGCCTTGTGATGCTCATTGGCACGTAGCCCTTCACGTTGTCCGTTACCTTAAGGGTGCCCCTCCCAGGGCCTTTTCTTTCTTGCTTAGAATTCATTTGCTCTTCGTGCCTTTTGCGACGCAGATTGGGCATCTTGTGTTGATTCTAAGTGCTCCCTTACTGGATTTTGCGTCTTCCTCGGTGATGCTCTGGTGTCTTGGAAGACTAAAAAGCAGCCTACCATCTCCCGTTCCACTGCCGAAGCTGAATATTGCAGTCTCGCGGCCACTGTCTATGAGCTTCGTTGGTTGTCTTACATTCTTGCTGAATTTGACATTCCCCTGTCTCTTCCCATTTATTTATTCTGTGACAATAAGGCCATGCTGCACATTCTTGTCAATCCCGTGTTCCATGAACGTACTAAACATATCGAGTTGGATTGCCACTTGGTTCGTGATGCGTACAAGGAGGGGTTTATTTCTCCCTCCTTTGTTTCTAGCTCGCTTCAACTTGCCGACATCTTCACGAAGTCTCTGCCGTTGAAGTCCTTTGCTTTGATTCGGTCCAAGTTGGGTCTGGTTCTCTTCGACACCAGTCCCACTTGTGGGGGGATGATGGAATACCTCAGCAGCAGCAGTAGCAACAGACAAAGCAGCTGCAGGACTCAGAGTTCGAAGAAGATGGTGATCAGAGTGAAGGAGATACTGGCTTCATTGACGCAGGATAAATCGTTTTTTGCCTAGCACGTTTTCTTCAATTTTAAGTCTTGTATTTCAGTTGTACGCTGACTCATTTATTCGCAATCCATTGGGCCACGTCAGTGCCTAGTCAGTTATTCTATTAGGTGGTAGTTACTTGGAAGTCTTTATATATATATATATATATATATTCGATCATCTTCTTGCTCTGTATATTAGACACAGAAATTACAAAAAATACAAAATTCTTCCTATGGCTGCCACTGTGATATTTGTTTCCCTCAATTGAATTCAACATATATAACCACCATGTTTTGCAAATTTTGTATTCCATTTTGGCAAACAGATATATGATAGTTTCGAAGCAAGAAATAATAATGGATACATCTATGCGATATGTTTTACTAATAGCACCCAAATCTACGTAACACAACATAATAGCATAAAATCACAATACATTAAACTGAGACTGCGAACATTACAAGAAGAACATTTAACAGAATGCACCGCTTATAATACCAACATCTTCATTCCCACTTCACACATACATATTCAACTATCAGTACATCTACTAATTTGAGCCCTCTGATTCACTTGACAAGTTTACATATTCCTTGGCTCGTTTCGCTGGCTCATCGAGTTCGAAAATTGCAACCAACTCGATCCAGTCGGGTTCTCCTTCAAAGCGAACTACTATCGAAGCATAAAAAAATGCATCAAAATGTTGCATATTGGGTGGCTTATAATTTTTGGGACACTTAGTGTAAGTGTCGCATACATTGGTATAGCAAGATTTGGGCCAGTTAAAACACCTCTATAGTATATTCTATTGGGATGCTTATATGTTTTGTATTAATATATTTACAAGGCACAAACAAGTGTCCCTATATCAAAATAAAAATTAAAATAAAAAACGCTTTCGAGACACTTATTTATGCCTCAAAATATATAGGAGACAATTATATGTACTACTTAATGTATTTTAAAATGTCTCAAAAAGAACATAATAGGACATTTATAAGTGTCAAGATTTAGTTTGGAGACAACACAAAGTGTCCCAACAAAATTCCAAGATAACTAATATTTCAACTTGTCGGACATCCATTTACGCAAGTGCTCCATAATGGTCTCCAGCATTGTTCAATCTTTGTTTTCATCTAAAGCAATCTATAGAGAATAGAAGATAGAGTAAAATCCAATATGCAAGTGAGCTAAAACAACAAAATACAATATAGTCACATATAACTCTTTGATATGCATAAATGAAAAAGAATTAAAGAATAATACCAGTGGAATTAATGGAAGATAAATTAGCAATAATTAGTAAAGACACAAGTATCAGTTAATAGACACAACTTACAAGCTTTTTCTTTCCTTAAATACTCAAGTTCAGCCAAAGTGCTTTTTCATCATCCTCATCATCATCATTGTCATCATTAGTATAATAAATACTTAGTTAAATCAACAAATCACAATAAGAAAAACACGAGAAACTTTTCTGCAAACACAGAGATTAATGTATAAGGGCAAGCATATAGTACAATTTTGATTTCAATAAACCATCTAATTTCAGTATAGCAATGATATGAGACAGTAGCCAAGCAAATCTGTCATCCACCCAAGATACACTAAGAGAAAAGTAAAGGTATATTCCTTTGTTCTATTCACTAGTAAGTATTAAGAGAAAACAACACTAGAAAAAATAGTAAGAAAAATGGCAAGAGAATGGGAAATGTAATAGTAAGAGCTCGTTTGGTTGTGTTTTCATTTTCAGTTTTAAACAATTGTATAAAAATGCTTTATTGGTTTCTGTGCGAAAACTGAAAATATATTTGGATTAGTTATTTCCAAATATAGGTATATAAGCGTGAGAATTAAGAATATATATATATATATTTTTTATATGACAGGAATTAGATATGAGGGTTTGACCGAAATGATTGAATATGAGAAATTATAAAATAATCAAAATGAGTCTTGCCATTTTCTTTTTCAGTACATTTTTTTTGTTTGTTTCGTTCATTTAAGGTATAACAATTTTGTTCACATGATGGGCTAAATGTAGACATGTGCATTGAAGTTAATATAATGGGCTGTAATATTGAAGTGTGGTAGTTTCACGTACGATAATATACAAAATTTTTCCCATCCTTTTAATTTTTGCATCTAAACAATAGATATATCATAGTAAGATGTTTTGTCTATTTATTATTATAATTCAGTAATTTTATTTGATAACAATTCAGGAGAAAGAAAAGCAAGAATATGAAAACGAACATGGACAGAAAATTCTTGTAAGAATTACGATAGGGAATCCAACAAGTGAAGAGAATGTTTATATTAAATTATTGTTAGGTGATTAATAATATTAGGACAAGCTGTGAATTAATACAAAAATTGCATTACCTGAATAATAAATCCTTTGTCATAATCATCATCGATCTTTGCCAAGTTTAGGACAGGCCAGGCCGGCTTCCCCTTGCTTTTTTTATCAAAGTATTAACAATATTGACAAAATTTATAAGTCATGTGAAAGTATTTGCCACCATCAAAATTATATGATTTAAAACAATCACCGAGACAGTGGAATAAGAAGTTTGACTCATTCATGCACTCTTTAAAGTTCACTAGAAGTCACTATGATCAATGTCATTATTTTAAACATGTACTTGGTTCATCTATCTTCCTTGTTCTCTATGTTGATGACATGCTAATTGCTAGCACTAATCCACTTCTCATAAATGATTTGCAAAAGCAACTTTGTAATGTTTTTGAAATGAAAGATCTTGAAAATGCTAAACAAATTCTTGGCATGAACATCTCTAGAAATATAGAAAACTCTACCATCCTTTTAAACCAAAAATCTTACATCTTGTCTGTTTTGAAAAAGTTTTCCATGGAAAATGCAAAACCTGCATCGGCACCCCTAGCTGCACATTTTCAACTTTCTAAAGACCAATCCCCCAAAATGAATTTTGAAAAAGCCAAAATGGAAAGGGTTCCTTATTCAAATGTCATTGGATCCATCATGTATTTCATGGTATGCACAAGGTCTGACATTGCATATGCCATTAGTTGTCTTAGTTGATACATGTTGAACCCTGGTACACCTCATTGGGAAGCATTGAAATCTTTGCTTAGATATCTGCATGGATCGATTGATGTTGGCATTACTTTTTCTAGAAATTCTAATTATACTCAACTTGTTGGTTATGTGGACTCAAATTATGAACGATCGAGATAGTCGTAAGTCCACTACACCTTATGTGTTTACCTTTTGTGGTGCATGCATTAGTTGGAAATCCCAACTACAACACATAGTCGCTTTATCAACCACTGAAGTCGAATACATTGCCACAACCGAAGCTTTCAAAGAAGCCATTTGGCTTGATGGTCTTATAAAAGAAATTGAGTTTTCAAAAGGAAAGTTGGTTGTCTTTTCGGATAGTCAGTCCTCTATATAACTTTGCAAAAACCCTGTTTTTCACGATCGTACAAAACATATAGATGTTAGATTTCATTTCATCTATGACATCGTTGGTAAGGAAGTTATAAAACTAGAAAAGATCAAGACAGAGGAAAACCCTATTGATATGAGGACCAAAAGCCTGCCAGTGGATAAGTTCATTACATGTTTGAAAATTCTGAGATTAGTTCCTGACTAACCTTTCTTCTATCATAGTGTTCTTTGTGTAGGTACACGCAGGAGGGTCCCTTGGCTATGATGAAAGTTCCAGATCCAAAATTAAAAACTCCGGACAATGTTTCCTTATGGATCATTGGTCCAAGGTGGAGTATGTTGGTATATGGCCCAATGCTCAGTTAAGCCGGTCTGGCGAAGCCCAACACACGACACTTGGCTTGAGCCACACCGACCCGGTCCACACCCGGTAACCCGACCCGTGTCTCTACCTATTTATTCCTTATCTTCTAAAAACCTAGCAGTATTCTTCCTTCTCCTCTTCGTTTGACTTGCGCCGCTCTTCTCTCATGGATCTTCTCTGATCTTATGGTGGCTTTCCAAAGCCAATACAATGGCTTTTGGAAAGCCACCTAGGCTTCCCTTCTATGTATTCTTCACAACCCTATAAAAGGGGTCATCCCCTTCGACAAATGATACAGTGCTTCTACTATCTTAAAAAGACTTGAAATATTTCAGTGAGGATCTCTATGACTAGTGTAGATCTTTGTGATCTGAGACGAACCTGTTGTGGAGTAGCCGTGGACTGACTGTGTGTGTGGTGGTCGGAGTCCCTATGACATTGTTGCTGATTTTCTGTCGGCGTTATAGTACTGGATCTGGTTCTATCTAAGCCTCTCATCTCTTTTGTTAAAATATAATTTGTTTAATTTTTTTGGTGTGTATTTATATAAGGAGCTTTGTGCTCCATAATCAGTGTAATAGTTGGTTAGGCCATTCATTTTAAAGTGTCACTGAGGGCTTTTCCACCCTACAGTCTTTCATATGGCTTACATAAACATTATCCTCTAAACTAACAAAATCTGAAAATTAGAATCATTTTCCGTTGGTGGGGGTACCTTCAACGGCCGGCATTCAACGAGTTTGCACTATCGTCTTTTGTAGCCTTTGGGACGTTTAAGTCCGCGTCATCTTCATCTTCCGAGCTCAACGACGCATCCATGCAAATAGAATAAAAAATGACAGTAGCAGGCTCGTTATGTTGGGGGGGCTGCCATACCTGGAATATCCAAAAAAAGATCATCATCGTCTTCTTCTTCCTCCTCGTCGGGTACCGGAATATCGAGGTTCTCATCCTCATCGAAGAGCTCGCACAGCTCTTCCCACTTTGGCTCGTACGCATTAC
Source organism: Sesamum indicum (assembly GCF_000512975.1). Taxonomy (NCBI): domain Eukaryota; kingdom Viridiplantae; phylum Streptophyta; class Magnoliopsida; order Lamiales; family Pedaliaceae; genus Sesamum; species Sesamum indicum. Next base: position 3,301,301 of record NC_026155.1, read on the forward strand.
GGTAGCATCGAGCCAGTCGCTTCTCCTATTAAAATAATTGTTGAATGCTAATGAATAGGAAAAGCGACTGGCTCGATACTACCAGAATGCATACGAGCCAAAAGGGGAAGAGCTGTGCGAGCTCTTCGATGAGGACGAGAACCTCGACAGTCCAGTACCCGACGAGGAGGAAGAAGAAGACGATGATGATCTTTTCCTGGATATTCCAGATATGGCAGCCCCCCCACATAACGAGCTTGATTTTGTAATTTTTTATTCTATTTGCATGGATGTATCGTTGAGCTCGGAAGACAAAGATGATGCGGACTTAAATGTTCCAAAGGCGCCAAAAGACGATGGTGCAAGCTCATCGAATGCCAGCCGCCGAAGGAACCCCCTACCAACGAAAAATAATTATAATTTTCAATATTTGTTAATTTGGAGGATGATTTTTATGTAAGCCATATGAAAGACCCTTCTTTTTGCACTTAATAGTAAATCTTATTTGTTTTTTTGTTGCTCTTCCAAATTTTCTCGAGCCTGGATGAGAGTGGATTACCACTATCCATTGCAGGATAGCTTACATCAACTTCATCATCGTCATTGTTGAAGACAGGAGGCATGTCAGAGGAACGGGCATTACTGTCGGTGGCCACAGAAGATGAGAACATCTCAGTACATAAATCAAAATGAGGAAGACCCTTCTTTTTCAAGCCACACTCTCTCGAATTAGCCTGCATAATCAGTCACACTTAATTGACATATGACAAGAAATTATGAATATATGTAAAAAACTAACATGAGAAATGTAATACAATTACCGCGATCCATTCAGCCCAACGATCCTCACTGGAAGTCACAGTACACGTTGTTGGGTCCCAACCAAAGCAAGTCCGTTTGTACACTAAATCATAAAACTTACGCCAAAGCATCTGAAGCCTGTTAGCTTTACCTTTAAGCTGTGCAACTGTGTATTGTGTTTTATTATGTTGGGACAATTCAACCCCGATCTCACGCCAAATTTGCTCACTAAATATTGATGAGATAAGGTGTCCTTTCTTGTAATGCTCACATTAATTCAATGAGCAAAGACACCTGTGGCATATCCTACCAAGCATCGTCAGCCCGTGACTTTGGCTCCGAATACGTACCACATGCCTCCTTCCCCTTTCGACTCATCTACCATGTTAAAGTTACAATGTATGTTGCTAAAATATCTAAAGTATTAATAGATTAACAAACAAATAATCGAAAACAAGCAACAAATGTAGACTATAAAGCATTTCTTCACAAGAATTTCATGATGGAAAACATTTGTATATAGTTATGCAGAATACAAAATTGCAATTCAATCACTATTAGATGGAATTAGAAACAAAAAACAACTATTTCTTCAAGTAATCAACCAAAAAACATCAGCCCGTATACACTGAGTAAATCAACCAGATTGAGTGCTCTATTTCCCCCTATTTTCATTCAGTATTGGACAAATCATAACTCATAACTTTGTATTTTTTTTATGTAAATATGTATTTGTCAATTATCTTAATGTAACTATTTTTGTATGTATTTTTTAATTATTTTTTAATACTTTTATTATTTTTTCAATTTTTTATACAAACCATTCGTATTAGCAAAAGAAATTCAATAAATATTAAAACTAAATCGATAATTTAGTTTAGTATTTTATAAATCATTTTGACCTATCACATTTTGATTTATCAAAATTTAATTTGATTTAATTTATTGAATAAATATCCTTAACATCGAGTTTGTTTATTCTAATTAGATTTAGCCAAATTAAATTAATTAAATGCGATTTGCAAATATTGATGTAATTTATGGATGAGTCTATTTAAACTACAACCAAATCACATAAGTGTAACATATTCATTATAAATAAATCTTGTTCGACCGAAACCCAATTTAAACTAAATATAATTTCTAAACCAAATATTTTGATATAATTATTATTCACTAAAAAAGGTCGTTGAAGGATTTATGGGTGAGCTTTCATATGATGTTTGACAATTTATAGGATATATATATACATATACATACATATACATACATATATATATTAGTCTTACCCAAACTAGTTCCACTCTTTCATAGCTCAATTAAGAATGTAAATAAACAAACACACATCTTAAATCAAAACAAAATTTTGGATGAAGAACATGGTTTTGCAACTGGCAGCTGCTTTCAATAAACAAGTGAAAAGAAAACATTAACAAACTCAATAATCCGACAACAATTGAAAGAAACAATTTAGATAAAATTTAGTGAGAGTTGCACCGAGTTAATTAATTTTTTATTATAAAAAAAATTATTTTATTATAATTTTTTTTAATTAACTAACATAAACATGACGAGTCGCGATTTGAAATCGCGACTCGTCATTAAAATAAGGCCAAAAATTGCAAACTACCTGAAGTCGGAATTTAGAATCCCGACTTGATATTTTCCTTCTTTTTTTTGTCTAATTATATTTATATAATTTAATTTATATATAATTAATTTTAACAACATACAAAAATTCAAAAATTAATAATAAATAATTTGACAACACAATTTTGATATTTTGGAAAATATACATTAAATTATTTATTATTAATTTTTAGATTTTAATATGTTGTTAAAATTAATTATATATAAATTAAATTATATAAATATAATTAACAAAAAAAGGAAAAAAATACCAAATCGGGATTCAGAATCCCAACTTCACGTATTTTACAATTTTTGGCCTTATTTTAATGACGAGTCGCGATTTCAAATCGCGACTCATCATGTTTATGTTAGTTAATTAAAAGAAATTATAATAAAATAATTTTTTTATAATAAAAAATTAATTAACTCGAGTTGCACCGGCATTCTCTGTGGACAACAAAAAACTGTACTGTATTTGAATTTTTCACTAAGGTGCGGAATCCCAAAAGCTTAACCATAAAATATACTAACAAGAAGAAGTTCAGTAAAACATGAACACACACTGAGGGATCCAAACAAGTTTACTCAAGAAGAACATGGTTTGGCAGCTGCTTTCATATTCTTTGCGACAGCAGCAACGGGGACAAAAATCATACCATGATGAACGAAAAAATCTGTCGGTATAGAGCTCACCTTATTTCGAGTGCCGCGCTTTCTCTTCCGACAAATGAATTCGTTGTTCGAACCACAGGATTCGACGGTAGTAAAAAAAGGATGGATCGACGGGCAAGTTTCCGGGGAATGGAAAGGAGGAGGAGAGCTGGTTATGTTTGAAAATTCCATTGAAAGGAACGGTTGGGAGCGAAAAGCAATTGTAATTGATGGGAAAAAAACAAGTACTTGCGGACAAGAAAAAACAACTATGACAACTCTATTTAGACCTTTATAAATTTGAAATTGAGAAATGAATTGGGAATGCATTCTCACTAAAAATAGCACAAACCAAACAAATTCTCACCTTCTCAAACAATGAAAAATAGAAAAAAATCTCGTTGAAAACACAACCAAACAAGCTCCAGTTTTCTATCAAGAAATCATCAACAAACTAAGAGAGAAATACTAACCATTTCCATTTGATGGGATCTAGCAAATCTGCTACAACAGAAAAAGGAAAAATTATTGCAGCTGCAAAAAGAGAAATTCAAAACAAGCACAATGACATAAGCAAATAAAAGGTAAACCTTAAAATAGATTGAAGAATATATCACTGAAATTGAGTATATCATTACGTAAAAATTTTCAGTAAAAACCAAAGATGAATTGGAATTTTGAAATAGTAGAGTCATAATAACTTACGTAACGAATAAAGTAGAGATCAACACAAGAAGGCAGTCTAAGGGAGGGGCGGAGAAGGTGATCCAGCCGAGACGTGGAGACGGCCATGACTGAACTGCCAATGCATGTTTTCAATATTCATGGACTGTAGCGGACATATTTTGCTGCAGCATGCATTAGCGAATTCGAGCTCCTGATTAGGCGAAAAGATGACTCTTGTCACAGTAAATCGTTATTAAGATAATGAAAAATATTTTAACATAAACAAAATTACGATTCATAAGAACCTATATGAATAAACTTACGTTGGTCATTGTATCCCAGTCCTCATCAAATGCATGCGCCACATTCCTTTTAGGGTGCGATCAAAAGTCTGATACCGTAAACATAGATGTTCCAACCAGTTCTTGATGGTATTATAGTGAAAATTCAACCCGAAACCCGAGTTTATAACAGCAGGGGCATATATCAGAGAATGTTGGTTAGGAGTGTGTGAGACTTGCTTATGCCCGAGTCCAGCTTGATAGTAGAGCGCACGAATGAACGCATTATCGTGCTTCTTCGACCACCGATACGTATAGAAGTATCGATTTTGTGGTCTTAGGACATGCATGAGCACCATTACCTCTACCTCGGACCACTCATGATTGATGGAAAATAGAAATTAGAAGCCCAAGGGTGATATGGAGGAAGAAGGTTACTGCAGTTCTATTGTTGTTGGAGTTGTTTCAACTACTCCAATTAATACGCATTGAAGGAGTATATATTTACACCAAGTGTCAAGGGATGATCATTGCATTTTTCTGCAATTGAAGACGAATTTATCGAGGAGAAGAAGAAGGAAAATTTTGGCTTTGTTTGGATTCCACTCTTTGCGTTTTTCGAGACAAGATAAAACACATCGAATGTTTATTTTTGTGTTTTTACACCTTATCTGCGTGTTTTTTTTATTTTCAACTTTACATATATAATATATATAATATAAAACAGACATGATTTGACAATAAACAGTAATTTTTGTCTCCCAAAAATACAACATTAAACATAAAATATTTATATATAAAAATATATGATTTGACAATGAACAGTGATTTTTGTCTCCCAAATCCCAACATCAAATTTACACCACTTATTTTAAAATATTTTAAATTACCCCAAAACACAAATCCAAACATATCATCTATTTTCAACACACACTAACTTATTTCTATTTTTCTCTCTCTATTTTCAAAACACAAAACAAAACAACTAAAACACAAATTCAAACACAACGTTTATAGTTGCTGCTACAATCAAAAGTGTGGTGGCAGCTTTGCATTGAGTAATCCCATCGGCAGGGATTGAGTACACTATCCTGTCTTGTCATTTGATGTAGACATGATATTAAAGTATACCCATTGTAATGGGTCACAACCGGGAAGAATTTTTGGAAGCAGACACAACATTAATAGGCATTGTACATTATGTTTGTTTTCATTTTTAAATTATTTTCGAGACGAGTCAAAATATACACAATATTTTTCATCTTTAAAAAATATATATTTTATCTAAGTGTTTTAAACTATTTTAGCATAAATACATACATATATATATACACATACATATACATAAAAATATATAAAAAAGACTTAATTTGACAACAAATAGTAAATTTTGTCTCCCAAAATACAACATTAAACATACAATACTTATTTTAAATTATTTTAAAAAATAAATCCAAACATACATATTATCTTTAACACACACTTATTTATCTTTGTTTTTCTCTCTCTATCTCCACAAAATACAATAAAATACTTAAAAAATAAATCCAAACATTATGATAGTGTGTTGCTTTGTTTTAAAGTGTGTGCAGCCATATAAAAAAAAATGGAATATATATTACTTCTTTTATAGTAGACAATATTTAGATGGCAATTGATATGTTAGTACGGAGTATCAAATACTGGTTGATATTCATTGTTATTGATATGGTTTAGATAATCAAATCCCTTTTTCAAATAGGAATGTGACCTACAAATTTTATAAAAATCATGTGTAAGAACAAATACAACTACAAATATTTTACTAAATTGATATCCCCGTAAAGCATGAAAAAAATTTCTTCCCGTTTGGATTTGTGTTTTAGTTGTTTTGTTTTGTGTTTTAAAAATAGAGAGAGAAATAAAGATAAATAAGTGTGTGTTGAAAATAGGTGATATGTTTGGATTTGTATTTTGGAGTAATTTAAAATATTTTAAAATAAGTGGTGTAGGTTTGATGTTGGAATTTGGGGGACAAAAATCACTGTTCATTATCAAAATATATATTTTTATATATGAATATATTTATGTTTAATGTTGTATTTTTTGGAGACAAAAATTACTGTTTATTGTCAAATCATGTCTGTTTTATATTATGTATATATATAAATATATATATATTATATATAGAAAGTTGAAAAATAAAAAAATACGCAAATAAGATGTAAAAACACAAAAATAAACATTAAATATACTTTATCTTATCTTAAAAAATGCGCTGACTGGAATCCAAACACAACATATATTTTGCTGTAAACATCAAGATAATGAATATTCATTGGTATAATTGGTGTTATTTTCCTATATTACTGGACTAATATTTTGGAGGAAAGTGTTTAAATAATAAGCTTTAAAATTTTCTTATTTTAAATTATTTTCAAAAACTAATTATTTCAAAAATTTTACTAATGACCTCATTTTATTATAGTCTCCATTATATGACCGTTCGACTTTTAATTTTTATTTTTATGCCCCACTTATTGTGATTTATGATTTTCTTTCATCATATTTATTTTTAATTTATAATATGTTTTAATAGGTTCATTATTCCACAAAATGATCAATTTTTTTAATCTATATAAAGAGTTCATTCGTAAGAAAGAACTTGAGGAATATTTTATACTCGCTAAAGTGAAGGTCGTATATGCGAATTAAGGTTACTTAGCTATAACATAACGCATTTTAAAAAATTATGTTATGTATTATGCGCCCTGAAACTTAAAATGTTCGTAATTTTAAGAATAAGGTCCTCTATAAGTTAATTATTGTAATTTTTTTTTTAGCTTAGTCATTTACACGTAGACTATTGTAATCTTATTTTAATAATTATAAAATTCATATACTTTTTTTTTCAATTACTATATGCATATGACGTACGAGTCTTATATGCAAAATGAAATTACTTAGCTATAATTAAACCGCTCAGTAATAAAAAAATGGTGAAGTATTTTGTACTGGGACTTGTAAAAATAGACGTTAATAATAACAAATTCATGTCAATGCCATTTAAATTATTTTCATATGCTATATTATATAACATTTTACGGGTCCTAAATTACAAGATTAAAATTAGATAGCTATAGCATTTCAACCATATACAAGTAAACTTTTGTGGCCGAAAATTAAACCGTGTAGTACAGTTGTATTTAGGAAAAAATGCAAATAACCCCCTTGTGATATCGCAAATGAGCAAATTACCCCTTTGTAAAAAAGTAAATAGCGATTTACCTCCCTATATTTTTTAAAATACAACAATTTACCCCCTATGATTTTTAAAATGAAGCAATCTACCTCCCTATATAAGGAGGTAAATTGTATCATTTTAAAAAGTATAAGAAGGTAAATTGCTATATTTTTTTCATAGGGGGTAATGTGCTCATTTTTAATATCACAGAGGATAAATTGCTATTCACCCGTTGTATTTATTATTAATTAATGAGAAATTCTAATAAGTTATCAAAACTGTCATACTAAATAAGAAGAATAAAAAGACAAAAATAGGCAGGACCATTTTAAACAAAAGTACTTATATCATAGGTCATGGCTGCTTAATATTAAAACTACATACTTGGATCATAACTTCAAAGCTCCTAAATCAAAATATAAACTAAAAAAGAAAGGAGCTTCCACGAGAGGGTTTTTGGTTCGAAAAATAGCATTTTAACGAGGCACAATATTATAAAAATATATATATACTTCAATATATACTCTAAGCGTTCTAGACTTCAACCAATAGGCACTCATTAACCCACCCATTCGTCCAGGCATGTTTCACTGAGATTGTAGAACTCGACGTCAATGTCTGCAAAAGAAAAAGTTTGATCAGCCCCAAATAATATGCACATAGCATCCCAATGCAACTCGGGCACATTAACATATGCCCTGCTGTCCTTCGTGCCTACAAAAATATTATAATATTAGAAATTGAAATATATAGTGACCCCATATTTCTGGTGGAATGGATCATCAAATTACTATACCTTTGATATTTGCTCCCACACATAACCATCGGCTTTGAGACTTTTCATCTTAGAATCCCATTCCACTGAAGCCAAGTTAGTGATCCACCGGAATGTGCAAAATCGATGCTTAAGCTTTGTCAACTTATTTTGGCGATATGAATACAACAAACACGTATCATGTTTAGAGTTGATGTCAAACAATGTGCTCATAACGGCATGACAATTGACCCAATCTATATGAAAGTTATTCTTTTTGAGGTGTTCGAGCAACAAGTCGACAAATGTGGATTCGACCTCAATCGTCCAGTGTGCACTATAAAACAGCTCATTTTGGTGTAAAAGCAATCATGTGCCATGCTTTTTAGAGGTTTTGACTGAAGGCTAGTAAGAAACAAAATGGTAAAGGAGAGAATGCAATAGATGTCGAAGTTTGATAAAGAACTCAATGCCAATGTATGGGTTTATATAGTGGAAAAAAGTGGCAGTAATTGAGACTTGACCTTGCAGTTCCGACACAAAATTCAACCTAGCATTTACAATCGAATAGACCATATGAAATAGAATTGCAAAAAGTACAGTTGAAAGATTTCCATATAGCACTTGTGTTCAATATCAACATATAATTAGATACGACATGCTAGCCAGTTATTTATGGAAATGGTTGTTAGCTAGTATATATTGTTGAGCTTGGAGATGTTTTAGCAATGGAAGATAAGGCTGCTACTGCTACTGCTGTTATAGAGGTTGAAGATGAAGATGATGTTATTTCTTTTGTATTTAACGTTGGGTAGATGTTGTATGTTAGAAGTGCGATTTATAGCTCTGTTTTGTTCATTTTGTTCCACATTAGTGACGTGGTGCACTTGTCATTTATTCTGCTGCTTATTGGTCCAAGACATAGATGAGGTGGTTAGTCTGTTACAGGTAGTTTTTTGAGTTAGTTGCTGCCTTTGTATTTAAACACGGGTTTGAGTTCCCGTCATTCTTCTGCTTCAGTTTTTCTGGAATATTGAATCAGTACAGTTGCAGCTTCTATTCTCTGTGTTAATGGCTGGATTATCCTTGTTTTCTCCTGTGAAAACCAACATGGTATTAGAGCCTTCTTCGTGAAGGTCTCTGTGTGATACATTGCGTTGATTTCGCTTTTACCTCTCGAATGATGGCGGATGAAGTAGCTTCATCGACGATGGGACAGAGACCCGGTGAAATGGCCTCTCAGTACGAGAAGGATGTTTTATCCATCCATCCTTCTGAACACGCACAATTATCACTGACTTCCTTACCGTTGTATGGCACTAATTTTTTGGTTTGGCGACGAGCAGTGTATGTTTCTCTTGGAACCAAAATGAAGCTTGGCTTCATAGATGGTTCTTTTCCCAAACCAGCTGCAGGATCGGTTATTTTTGAGCAATGGAGGCGCGTTGATCTGATGGTGATCTCATGGTCGTGGAATTCTATGTCTAAGGACATAGTGGAATCCTTTATGTACTGCAACACCTCGCGAGAGCTTTGGCTCGCGATACAGGCGCGATACGGACGGAGTAACGGACCTTTAATCTATCAACTATAGAGGGAACTGTCCTCAATGGCACAGCAGGACTTGAATCTCACGGCATACTTGACTAAGATAACGAAGCTCTGGAACGAGCTCAATTGTTTGGCACCACCACCAAAGTGCAAGTGTGGGGGTTGTAGCTGCGGGATCAACGAAGAAATCGATGCATTAGCTTCACTGACGCAGCTAATGCAATTTTTTATGGGTCTTCATGAAGTCTTCAATAATGAACGAAGTTAGATTCTCATGCTCGATCCGCTACCTAATGTGGAAAAGGCATTTTCGATGATCTTCAGTGTTGAGCAACAGAGAGCAATCCATACATCTATTGATATGAATTCTAATAATATGGCTTACCAGCTGAATTTGAAAGGGAACAAGAGGGAGGATGATAGATATGCACAGAAAAAGAAGTTTATTGCAAACAAACGGAGTTTGATGTGCTCTCACTGTCATAAACCGGGGCATGGGCAAGAAACCTGTTTTCAATTACATGGAGTACCTGATTGGTACAAGTCACTCAATGATCGTAAGAAAAAGGGGCGTTCATTTGCAGCGAATATTGATGCTAAAGGTGATGATACACAGGGCAATGCTGCAGAGATGATGAATCAGTTGCTTGAATTGCTGAGAAAGGCGAATGTTTCCCCGGATCCAATTACCAATCACGCAAACTTCGCACAATTTGAAGAAGAGTTTGCAGGTAACGTTGCTAAGCCTTCTTGTATCGATTTGAGTACTTGGATCATTGATACGGGGGCTACCAACCATGTATGTGCTAGCATTGCATTGTTCCATTCTTTTGTTAAACCTGTTAATCCTCATTTCATATACTTACCAGATGGTTCCAGAAATCAAGTTCAATATGTGGGTATGGTCAAATTAAATGATGATATTACCTTGAACAATGTTTTCTTTGTTCCACATTTTTCTGTCAATCTAATCTCTGTTAGCCAACTCTGCAGCCATACGGATTACCAACTTCACTTTACTAAAGACACTTGTTTCTTGCAGGATCTGGAAAATAAGACGACCAAGTCCATAGCTCATCTATTCAACAATCTCTATATTTTTAGACAACATCCTTCCTGTTTCACCTCTGCTATTGCTGCTGTTAAACATAGTCTTGGTTCTGTAAATTGTACTTCGAGCTTATGGCATAAGCGTTTAGGACATGCTTCATTACAAGCAGTTAAACGTTTAGTTGACATTGATCTTAGTATTTTGATGCTAATCAAATTCCCTGTGAAGTCTGCCACAAAGCAATGCAAACTCGTGTTCCTTTTCCAACTAGTGTGTCTCATTCTAGTGTTCCGTTTGAGCTTATTCACATCGACTTATGGGGTCCGTATGCTGCTCTTAATCTGTTGGGCGGAACATATATCTTAACTTTGTTAGATGATTACTCGAGGTGCCTTTGGACATTCGTACTCAAACAAAAATCCCAAGTACTTACAACTTTGAAACATTTTTGTTCCTTGATCCTTAATCAGTTTGATAGGAGAATTAAAATCTTGCAATCTGATAATGGTTCAGAATTCATGAATCATGAGTGTCAATCCCTTTGTTCCAAGTTAGGCATTATTCATCAGTCTTCATGCACATACACTCCCCAACAAAACGGTCGGGTCGAGAGAAAACACAGACATTTATTAAACGTAGCTAGAGCACTTCTTTTTCAGGCATCTCTTCCCATTAAATTCTGGGGAGATGCAATCCTTACGGCTACCTTTTTGATCAGTAGGACCCCAAGTAAACTGTTAGCATTGAAAACACCTTTTGAATTGCTACATGGATACTGTCCTGAATATGCTCATCTACGTACCTTTGGTTCATTGTGTTTGGTACCAACATAAATCCCCACAAGTCAAAATTCCATCCTCGAGCCTTAAAATGTATACTCATTAGCTACTCGATGCATCAGAAAGCCTACAAATTTTTTGATATAGAATCTCATTCTGTTCTATTTTCCAGGGACGTGCAGTTCTATGAAGAAGTTTTTCCTTTTTCTCAAGCTCCTGCAGCACTTGATACTACCTTGCCTTTGCCTATGGTTTTCCATTGGATTCCACAGTTCCTTTACACTTACATCCAGACCATACTCAACCCTCTATATCTCAGCATACTCCCTCTGAACACATTCCTGCCTCAACTCCTGTTTCAGCGCCTGAACAATCACCTTCTCCCGTTGTCCGTCGCTCTAGTAGAGTTACTCGTAGACCTTTATGGCTCGATGATTTTGTATCTGTCACATCTAATCCTCACATTGTTCATCCTTCTAATGCTGCATATACATCTTTTGTAGCCCCTGTGTCAATTTTGCAAGAACCTAAGTCGTTTCAAGAGGCTACGCGACACCAAGAATGGATTGATGTTATGAAGGCCGAGCTCACTGCCTTAGAAGACAATCACACCTGGATTCGTACTCCTTTACCAGCAGGGAAGAAGCCCATAAGGTGTAAGTGGGTGTACAAGACTAAACTACGGGCTGATGGCTCTGTGGAGCGCTACAAAGCACGCCTTGTGGCGAAAGGCTTCACTCAAATTCCTGGGGTAGACTATACGGAAAATTTTTCTCCGGTCGAGAAGCCAGTCACAGTACGTGTGTTCTTATCTATAGCTGCTGCTCATAATTGGCCTTTACAACAGATGAATGTGAACAATGTGCTCTTGCACGGCTATTTGGAAGAGGACTTGTACATGAAGCCGCCCGAAGGTTATCCTGTCCAGGAAGGTCTTGTTTGCAAATTGCAGCGATCACTTTACGGCTTGAAGCAAGCCTCTCGACAGTAGAATATCGAGCTCACGGCTAAACTCACAGAGTTTGGTTTCACGCAGTCTGCCTATGACCACTGTTTTTTTACTAAGAAGACAGACAACGGACTTCTAGCTCTTCTTGTCTACGTGGATGATATCATCGTTACAACGCCTTCCTTGGAACTAATTCAGACTGTGAAAGACTACTTGCACTCACTCTTCACCATCAAAGATCTTAGTAACGCATGTTACTTCCTTGGCCTTGAGATTGCGCGAAGCTCTGATGGACTTTATCTAGCTCAGACTAAGTATGTTCGTGATATCATTAAGGATACCGGAATGTCGTCTGCAAAATCTGTTAGTACGCCTTTTCCTTTGGGTCTCAAACTTACCACTGCTTCTGGTGCTCTGCTTTCTCAACCTAATCAGTATCGCCGTTTAATTGGCCGTTTATTATACTTGGGCTTTACTCGCCCTGAAATATCTCATTCGGTGCAACAATTAAGTCAATTCCTCACTCGCCCGTGTGATGCTCATTGGAGAGCAGCCTTACATGTGGTTCGGTATCTTAAGGGTGAGCCTTCTAAAGGTTTGTTCTTCCCTGCCACTTACAATTTTGAACTCACTGCATATTGTGATGCCGATTGGGCATCGTGTACTGATTCTCGTCGATCGCTTACTGGTTATTGCATTTTTTTGGGTGCTGCTTTGGTCTCATGGAAGACCAAGAAACAGTCTACGGTATCTCGTTCTACTGCAGAAGCGGAATATCGGAGCATGGCCGCTACTGTTTGTGAACTTAAATGGTTATCTTATTTGTTGTCTGACTTCGACATTACATTGCCCCTCCCTGTTCGTTTGTTTTGTGATAATCAGGCGGCCTTGCACATTATGGTCAATACCGTTTTTCATGAGTGGACGAAGCACACTGAGATTGATTGTCACGTTGTTCGTTCTGTGTACAAGGATAGTTTCTTGACTCCCCTGCACATTCGTAGCTCTCTGCAACTTGTCGACATTTTTATGAAATCACTGCGTCTCAAGACGTTTGCATTTTTACTGGACATTTGGGCCTTGCTGCTCTGCATCCAAGTCCCACTTGTGGGGGGGCTGTTGAGCTTGGAGATGTTTTAGCAATGGAAGATAAGGCTGCTACTGCTACTGCTGTTATAGAGGTTGAAGATGAAGATGATGTTATTTCTTTTCTATTTGACGGTGGGTAGATGTTGTATGTTAGAAGTGCGATTTATAGCTCTGTTTTGTTCTTTTTGTTCCACATTAGTGACGTGGTGCACTTGTCATTTATTCTGCTGCTTATTGGTCCAAGTCATAGATGAGGTGGTTAGTTTGTTACAGGTGGTTTTTTGAGTTAGTTTTTGCCTTTGTATTTAAACACGGCTTCAAGTTCCCATCATTCTTCTGCTTCAGTTTTTCTGGAATATTGAATCAGTACAGTTGCAGCTTCTATTCTCTGTGTTAATGGCTGGATTATCCTTGTTTTCTCCTGTGAAAACCAACATATATCTTGTCAACCAACAACGGGATTCGAATTGGCATGTAATTATGTATGATTTTAGAAAAATTAATACAAGTACAAATATATGTGTATAGTTTGTATAGATTGGTATTGATATAAAACAAGTAGCAATAGCTAACAATGTCAAACAAGAAAAAATGAAATAAACTATGAACAAGTTACATTCTAACAAGAGGCAATGCATTACAAACAATGACAAATATCCATATGTTAAGGCCATGGTTCAACATTGTAGATATATGTATAAAAAATTACAAAAAATACGAAAAAAATCATTCACAATCAAAATCAAATGAAAAAGACAGATTAATGTAATTTAATTTTTCCATGGTAGGGGATACAAACAACTCTTGTATTTGAAGATAATAAGCTTATATTGCTTGTGAAAATAGTACAAGATGCCAAACTTATCCACGAGAAACCATGCAAAATCTTATATATAACCATGAAAACATGGATCGACAAAATAAGAAATGTAACATGAACTTAGATTTTGCTTTGCTGACTCAAAACCTCAAATTATCATATTGAACAAGAGGTTGAATTGCATTTAAGATTAACTAACATAATATCCCATTAAACCCTAGCACATACTTGTTGGCTTCTGTTTTTTATATTTACAATAAATTTCTGCCTAAAAGTGACTAGTGGTGCAAATTAGATGAACACTTCTGCAATAACAAATCAGGCACCGACTCAGCAATAAAAAAACGGACTGTGCTCAAGTTTTGTTACACAAAATACCACAAAATTATAAGGTTCGATTTATCTCGTTTGCAACTATAAACGACGTAAGTGCAGAGCATAAACATAATTAGTAAAAGTATAAATGCACCGAGGGCCACAAGATGAGCTCGAAACACTCTTCAGTCAAGGAATTCAAGCACAAATGTCCTTTGTCTGTACTCACTCAACTGCCTCTCTTCCGTAGACAACTTTTTCAATAAATTTGAAATTATTTCTTTTGTGCGCCCTACGGCACATAAATGGTCAAACCATTAAAAAAATGAGCACTACTTCCCTGCCATATCCAAAACCATTAAGCATAGGTTGTACACGAGTCTATTACGGATGTTGCAATCATACGCGAGTCGCATCTAGGTTGAGTTTGAAGAACTCACCTTCATCATCAGCAAGCAAGAACTACAGTTGCAGAATGCTTGCTGTCTTTACGTTTTTTTTTTTGTTGTTTCTTTACTTCTGCATTTTTACTAGTTGTTGAGTAAGCGTGACATGGCGCCTAGTAGGCAGTGATGTGTACAGTTTGTTAAGTTTGTTCAGGATTAGTTTTCTGATTAGATTTTCTGTTTTTCTTTTTTGTCGTCTTCCCCTTCTTCTCTGTATTTATGCCCAACTCTTTTGTAATTTTTGGGGTGTGAAGATAGAATGAAAGCAGTTTCCATTCTTGCTGCAAACAAGAATTTTATTCTGCATTTGTATTAGTTTCTTATCATGGTATCAGAGCTTTCCTTGTGAAGGTCTCTGCATATCTCTTAGCATCATATTGTTGAAATTTTTCTGCCATGGCTACGACAAAATTTACTGATTCATTGGGTAATGATGCCACATCACATGGTGGTTTTGATCAAGAGTTTATGCAGCTTTAGTCCTCGGATCACCCTGGAATGGTGATGGTATCGGCTCAGCTCACAGGCAACAATTACTTTGCCTGGAATCGAGCAATGAGAAGACCTTTAACGGCGAAAATGGAACTTAATTTCATCGACGGTACTGTGAGCCGTCCACCTACCAATACTGATGAATTCAGACGCTGGAATCGCATCGATTCCATGGTTACGACCTGGATACTTAATTGTATATCCAAGGAACTCGCGGAGTCTTTTATGTATATGGCTTCTTCGTGCGAACTGTGGCTAGAATTGGAGGCTCAGTTTGGAGAAAGCAATAGCCCCATGATATATCAGTTGCAGAGGGAAATTGGGCAAGTTACACAAGGAAATATGAGTATTACAGAGTATTACACCAAGTTGAAACGCCTTTGGGATGAGCTATTGTGTCTTGCTCCCGCACCAAAGTGCGTATGGGCTGGCTGTACATGCGATGTTAACAAGGCTATGGCAGAAGTGACAGCTTCTAATCAACTAATCCAGTTCTTAGTGGGATTAAATTCAGTTTACGAACAAGCGCGCAGCCAAATACTATTACTGGATCCAGTGCCTTCAGTCACCAAGGCTTTTTCGATGCTTATTCGAATTGAAAAACAGATGCAAGTTAGCATTAGTAGCATGTAGCCAACCAATGGTGCTGCATTTCAGTTGAAAGCCCAAGGCCATAGGAAGAAAACAGTGATGGACAAAAGGCAGCAGGTATGTGAGTATTGTCATAAATCTGGCCACTCTAGAGACACATGTTTCAAATTACACGGCACTCCAGATTGGTACAAAGAAATGGATGAGCTAAGGAAAAAGTCAGTGGGGCGAGGAAGAGGTTTCAGTGCTGTAACTGTTGTTGAAACCAAGGGGACCATTACTGGAGAAATGATTCCCAACATTGCAGACATAGTGAGAACTGAGATGAAGAAATTGATGCACGATGAAACACCTCTTGATCCACTTCAAGTTCACTATGCTCAATTGGAAAACTTTGCAGGTAACACTTTGAGCTCAGACTCTATAATTTCCAGTTCATGGATAGTGGATGGTGGAGCAACAAACCACATATGTGCATACATTCGTTTATTCTGTATTTATGATAAGCTTGCTAATCCTTTACTCATTCACTTGCCAAATGGACATACCCAATCGGTTTCCCATATAGGTACTGTTAGACTTACTTCAAACATCATTCTCACACAAGTCCTCCATATTCCCAACTTCTCTGTTAACTTGCAGTCTGTGAGACAATTATGTGGTTCTTTGCCTATTTTTTTTCGTTTTCTAAAGTCTTCTTGCACGCTGCAGGACCAGAAGACTAATAGAGTATTGGCAACTAGGCATTTGATTAGGAACCTTTATATCATTAAGTCCTGCATTGTTGAAGAGAAAGGGAGGTTGTCAGTTTCTGAGTGTAAATCTCATTCCTGTACCTTGACTGAATGCCAGGGAGATTTGTGGCACCAACGTCTTGGACATCTGTCTAGAACCTCAATGAAACATATTGTTGATTTGCCTCCGTATGATGGTGCTAATGAACCTTGTGAAATTTGTCCTCTCGCGAAAATGCATAAGCTTCCCTTTGAGTCTAGCAATATAAAATTACTCTCTGTTTTTTCTCTTGTTCACATCGATATTTGGGGTCCTTACAAAATTCCTACTATATCAAATTTTCATTATTTTCTGACGATAGTTGATGATTACAGCAGATCAACATGGACCTTTCTTATGAAATATAAAAGCCAATGCTTAGAAATTTTTCAAAATTTCTGCAAACTAATCCTCACTCAATTCAGTAAGAAAATTCAGTCAATTCGCACTGATAATGGCAGTGAATTTCTCAGCTCTTCCTTCCAAACTTTCTCCTTGACTCTGGAATTGTTCACCAGCGTAGTTGCGCCTACACTCCACAACAAAACGGAGTGGTAGAACGCAAGCATAGGTCCTTGCTTGAGGTTGCCCATTCCATTACGTTTCAGGGGTCACTTCCTCGTTATTTCTGGGGGGATGCAATTTTGGCAGCTACTTATCTAATCAATCGATTTCCCACACATGTTTTGGGATGGAAATCTCCATATGAGGTTCTATATCACAAGGTCCCATCTTACTCACACCTACGTACCATAGGTTGCTTATGTTTTGCGATTAAACCTAATTCTCATCTTTCAAAATTTGATCCCCGTTCATCTAAATGTATACTCCTTGGCTATCCTACTGGTCAGAAAGCTTACAGAGTTTTTGATCTTGAGTCTCATTCTGTTTTCATCTCCAGGAATGTATAGTTCCATGAGCACATATTTTCTTTTGCTGCACATCAACGTTCGCCATCCCCTGTTCCTCTTCCACAAGTTCCCTTAACAGCTGACACTGATGAGGTTATCTTACCAAGTCCTACATTGCCAAATGAGACTTCCTCTCTTCCTAATGCACCCACTCCTTCTCCTACTCCTCCTCCTATTCGCAGGTCTCTTCGCACTCACCATAGGCCCTCGTGGCTTGATGACTTTGTGTGCCACTTCACTGCTAGTTCTCCTACTCCCACCATTACTGCCCTTAGCTCTGCATATGTGGATTTTGTTGCTTCACTTTCTATGTTGCAGGAGCCTAGGAATTACAAGGAGGTTTGTGCTATACCTCAGTGGATTGAAGCCATGAATCAAGAGTTGCAGGCATTAGAATAGAACCAGACATGGAAGGTGGTTCCGTTACCTTCTAATAAGAACCCCATCGGTTGCAAGTGGGTGTACAAGACCAAGTTACGTGAGGATGGCTCCATAGAATGGTTTAAAGCGCGACTTGTAGCGAAGGGATACACACAAGTGGAGGGACTCGACTACACAGACAGGTTCTCTCCAGTTGCAAAGACAGTAACAGTGCGCTTGTTTTTGGCTATCACTTCAGCTTTTGGTTGGCCACTTCACCAAATAGATGTTAATAACGCCTTTCTTCATGGGCGTCTTGATGAGGAACTTTATATGACAGCACCTGAAGGATACATGGTTCCCCCCGGTCATGCCTGCCTTCTCCAACGATCCTTATATGGGCTCAAACAGGCTTCGCGTCAGTGGAATTTGGAGTTCATGTGAAGTCTCGAAGCCTTTGGTTTTCAGCAATCAGAACACGACCTCTGTTTGTTCTTCAAAAGGTTAGAATCTGGATTTGTTGGATTATTGGTATACGTTGATGATGTACTCATCATGGCACATTCTCTTGACCACATTGCTCAAGTTAAGGCTCACCTTCACAGCCTTTTTACTATTAAAGATTTGGGCACTGCTCGCTACTTTTTGGGACTTCAAATAGCTCATTCAGAGTTTAGTACATCTCTTACTCAGTCAAAATACATATTGGATATCATTTCTGATTGTGGATTGCAGCAAGGAAAGAGTGCAGCTACTCCATTACCTCCTGGGATTAAACTATGCTCTGATACTGATGTTGTGCTTGATGACCCAGAACCTTATCGCCGCCTAGTTGGACGACTATTATACCTCAGCTTCACGCGTCCCGACATATCGCATGGAGTCCAGCAATTAAGCCAATATTTGCAGCGTCCCTGCCAATCACATTGGCTTGCTGCTATGCACCTGGTACGATACTTGTAAGGGTGTCCTGACATAGGTCTTTTTTTTCCTTCCTCCAACTCTTTGCAGCTTGAAGCTTTCTGTGACGCAGACTGGGCGTCTTGCTCGGACACACGACGATCGCTTACTAGTTTTGCTATCTTCCTTGGTCCAGCCCTTGTTTCTTGGAAGACCAAGAAGCAATGTACAGTTTCTCGTTCTTCGGCGGAGGCAGAATATCGCAGTATGGCTGCGACTACATGTGAGCTTCAATGGATCTCGTACTTACTACGTGATTTTGGTATCTCCTTAACTCGCCCAATTCCTTTGCATTGTGACAATCAGGCTGCCATTCACATCATGGCTAACCTCGTGTTTCACGAGCGAACGAAACACCTCGATATCGATTGCCACGTTGTACGCAATTGCTACAAATCTGGTTTTCTACTTCCTGTTTTCGTTCGCAGCGGTGATCAACTCGCAAATTTGTTCACTAAATCTCTCTCCGATTCTTCCTTCTCTGTTTTGCTGGACAAGTTGGGCTTGCTCTTTACCTTCCCAAGTCCAACTTGTGGGGGGGATGTTGCAATCATACGCGAGTAGCATCCAGGTTGAGTTTGAAGAACTCACCTTCATCATCAGCAAGCAAGAACTACAGTTGCAGAATGCTTGCTATCTTTACGTTTTTTTTTTTGTTGTTTCTTTACTTCTGCATTTTTACTAGTTGTTGAGTAAGCGTGACGTGGCGCCTAGTAGGCAGTGATGTGTACAGTTTGCTAAGTTTGTTCAGGATTAGTTTTCTGATTAGTTTTCTGTTTTTCTTTTTTTTCTTCTTCCCCTTCTTCTCTGTATTTATGCCCAACTCCTCTGTAATTTTTGGGGTGTGAAGATAGAATGAAAGCAGTTTCCATTCTTGCTGTAAACATGAATTGTATTCTGCATTTGTATTAGTTTCTTATCAATGATCAAACAAATTGTTTTTCATTATACATATGTCCCAATAGTACATATAAATTTACACAATATTAAAAATAAAAGTTTAGGAGAGACAACTTATAGCTTCTCTAGGACATCCGCGAAATCGACGTCTTGGGTTATTTGACGTCCATGGTGTTCACGTAACAACTTCCATTCCACATAAGCAACTCTGAATTACAATTAATTTATTGGTGGAGCTAAATTCCATAGAGTTCACCCGCGAACCTGAGCTATGCATCAAATCACGACTCATTTCTCACATTCACTGTCACATGTTTGGATACTTTGCATCTAATAGTCAATCTGGAAATTAGTAGATTTTCTTAAATGCTACTTCACTGAAATGCACGGTGAAAGAGAATGAAAAAATAGATGCCAATAATATTTACGGTAATAGATTAACAATTTGTTAAGATAATTCAATAATAAAACTTTTGCACTTAATGAGGTCAAATACTAAAACAAATATCTGTCTCCAAACACTACAAGAAAACAGGATATCAGAGACCAAAATTTAGAGACGGAACAAAATTCGTCTTTATGAGAGACGGATTTAGAAACGGAACTCTTTTTTATGATAAATTATTAATAATTTTTATTTTAGAGACGGATTTATAATTTCGCTAAATTCCGTCTCTGATATGCTAAATGATTGCTTAAAAATCGAGATGGCTGAGACTTGGTTATTTTCGTCTCTGTTTCCATAGCTAATTTTTTATTTAATTTAGCCACAGAAATTTCCACCAATTACATATATAGTCATTTTTTTATTTTTCCTTCAAAGAAAAAACTTACTTAATGATCTTAAGCCAAAATAAATCAACAACATTAAGATGTTAGAATAGTTAAAGATATACGAAGTATTTATGTGATTGCTCCCAAACATAGTAGGTAACTTGTACTAGTAACACATACGATGAATGACTTTGAAGATTATAGCCAACCCATGTCAGTTAATAAAGAATATAAGTGATTTGTGGGTGGATTTTTCATAGTAGTAATGAGAAATGATATTATACTATGTTTTTGTAGAGCTCAAATCAGTCAAGAAGGCAAAATAATAGGTGGTCATAATGTTGTATGATGACATCTCGCCTTAAAAAATAACTTTCAACAGTAACAATGACTCTTATGGCGGCCTCCAACAACCAACCCTGGTGACTGGAATGTTGAGAAGCGGTGGCCTGTTGGGGAAGATAGAGCAAATTTCACTTGAGCAAAATAAAAATCACAAAAAAAGTAGTAATGGAGAACGCACATGCTGAAAATTGATGTTGACAACCTTGACTTTTGTAAGGGTCTTATGACTTTTCCATATATTATCACTCAAAATAAGGATGCAAGGTAAAGATGTTAGAAATACTATCTTTCATATTGGAGTCTTGATTGTGTTTCAAGAAAGTAATGTAAACAACTAATAAATAGGTCCCTCCTTCACTAATCCTAACATTAATCACGATTTAATCAATCAAATTTTAATCACATCACCAAAAGTGAAGGAGGCGTAAGGAACTAAAGTACTAAAATTAAACTTATTAACTATTTTACCCTCCAAAGAGTCAAAATCTAGCTATATTTTCATTGAAAATTTGTTAGAGGGACCAAATTGAGTTAAAAAGGGTAAATTACATTTTTGGTCCCATAATTGGACCCGATTCCAATTTTAGTCACATACTAAGGGCAATTCGCACATTTGGTCCTGTAAGTGGATTTTTTTTCCAATTTCAGTACCGGATGGGGATTTTCGTTAAAAGTTGACGCCTGCTGCTGAAATCCGTTAGGTCGTTTCTCACGTGATTTGCACGTGAGAAAGTTCACTTCATCTTGCACTGAATTAGAAGGAAAAGACCCAAATTTACAACAGTCAAAAGCCCTAAATTTTTTCCCCTTTTCACCTGCGCTTCTTCGTTCGTTCACTTGCGCTTCTTCTTCGTTCGTTCACCTACGCTTCTTCTTCGTTCGTTCACCTGCGCTTCTTCTTCGTTCGTTCACCTGCGCTTCTTCTTCGTTCACATTCTTATAAACTAAGAGAATCTCTCAACATTTTTTGCTATCGAAGAGGAAAAACGACTGTTCCCCGCTTTGAAAAAAAACCCTTTTTGCTGAGTTTTTGTTCTATTGAAATACTGTTGTTCCTCGCTTTGAAGGCAAGGTTTTGGTGAGCAAAGTGTCGGCCATTGTTGAAGGCAAAGTTTTGGTGAGCGTGGGTAATTAACATGGCTCTACACCACCCCTCAGAAAACGGAAACCCCCCTCCCGATTACGGTATGTAGCACATTTGAACTGAAGCTTTTGGTTTTTCGCATTAAATAGTAGATAGTGAGAGATTACCTGTATCATTGTTTATTTATTCTAACTGGTGGTCCGACATGTACATTTCTCTCTGTTTGCTGAAAAGAATCTTTGACCATGTGATGGATTTTTTTGGTGTTGCTTAGTTAAAAACTTGAGGCTTTTTATGGTGTTGTTTGGTTAAAAAATTGAGGCTTTATTGTTGCTTTCACATGGTGGTCCCCCCTTTGATATATGTGTGTATATATCTCTCACATGATTTTTCAGTTTTTCTGTGTATATATATATATTTATATATTGATCTTATACTGTATAAGCATGATATTTACTACTTGCTTTAATTATTTCAGATATTTGTCTCCCGTTGTTACTCTGAAATTGCATCATGGTGGACAATTCTGTAGTAATCATGGCTCTGCTGATTATAAAGTGGGGTTGATTGGTGTTTATGATTATGTAGACATAAATTCCATTTGTCTAAGTTATTTGGATCATTTGTGTTTGAATTTGGGGTATGTAAATGGGTTCAAGATGTACTACAAGTTGGGTGAACATGGATTTCAACTTTTATGCTCTGCAGATGATTTAGTATCTATTTGTTTGGATCATTATATTGACAGGGTAGTTGATGTGTACTTAGATATAAGGATAAATGATATAGGGACTGAAGTTGGGTCTTCCAGTGTTAGGCTTGAAACTAATGAGGGGGCTGATATTGATGAGAATGATACAAATGAAACATACTCTGAATGTGAGGACTTTAGTGACCGTGAATATGAGATGGGGGAGGCTGAAGAAGAAAATGATGATGAATTATTTAATGACAATACAAATATGGATGCTGAGTAGACTGGAAACAATGATAGGGAGCGGGGTGAACCTGATGGTGGGGCTGATTCAGATGGTGGGGTTGAGGGGACCAAAGGATCTAGTGATGAAGATTTTGATAGTGGTGAGGGTTCTGACGCTGAGCAGGGGTCTAAGTTTCCAATTTTCATTAATGTTGATACATATGACCTAAAATTTGGGATGATATTTTCTAACAAAACTGAATTTAGATTGGTTGTCCATTCCCATGCAGTAAAAACTAAAAGGACACTCAAGATTACAAAAAATGATGGAAGGAGAATATATGCTAAATGTGGTGTTGAAGGATGTGATTGGAGAATTCATGCTCTAAAGCTTTCAAAAGAATATACATTTCAGATAAGAGAGTGCTATCCTAAGCACAAATGTGAAATCTAAATGGTTGTTAGGAAAATATGAAAGTTCTTTCAGATCAGACCCTAAGAGAAATGTTAAAGGCTTTAGAAATGATGTGATAAAAGATATTAGAGTTGGTGTGTCTAAATCTCAAGCTTACAGAGCTAAACATAAGGCAATTGAAAAAACTGAGGGTAAGGCAGAAGAACAATATGGGTTGCTATGGGATTATGCAGATGAATTGAGAAGAAGCAATCCAAGATTCACAGTAATTTTAAAAGTAAGCAATGACATGGATGTTGTTGGTGCAAAAGCTTTTCAAAAAATTTATGCCTGTTTTGAGGGTTTGAAACAAGGATTTAAGTTGGGGTATAGGCCATTGATTGGTGTGGATGGATGCCATTTAAAGGGTCCATTTGGAGGGGTGTTGTTAACAACAGTTGGGATAGATCTCAACAACAACTCATTTCCTATAGCTTATGTAGTGGTAAACAAGGAGAATAAAGATAATTGGGAATGGTTCCTGTTGTTGTTAAAAGTTGATCTAAGCATAACGAGGGAGTATGAGTACACATTCATATCAAACAAGTAGAAGCATAACCATTCCCAATTATCTTCATTCTCCTTGTTTACTACTGCATAAGCTATAGGAAATGAGTTGTTGTTGGGATCTATCCCAACTGCTGTTAACAACACCCCTCCAAATGGACCCTCTAAATGGCATCCATCTACACCAATCAATGGCCTACACCCCAACTTAAATCCTTGTTTCAAACCCTCAAAACAGACATAAATTTTTTGAAAAGCTTTTGCACCAACAGCATCCATGTCATTGCTTACTTTTAAAATTACTGTGGATCTTGGATTGCTTTCTTCTCAATTCATCTGCATAATCCCATAGCAACCCATATTGTTCTTCTGCCTTACCCTCAATTTTTTCAATTGCCTTATGTTTAGCTCTATAAGCTTGAGATTTAGACACACCAACTCTAATATCTTTTATCACATCATTTCTAAAGCCTTTAACATTTCTCTTAGGGTCTGATTTGAAAGAACTTTCGTATTTTCCTAACAACCATTTAGACTTCACATTTGTGCTTAGGATAGCACTCTCTAGTCTGAAATGTATATTCTTTTGAAAGCTTTAGAACATGAATTCTCCAATCACATCCTTCACATTTGTGAACACCTTCTGCTAGAGAGGCTAACTTAAGGCCGAGCCTATGTTTCCACATCCCCCCAAAAGCTGGAGACAGCAAGTCCAAGCTTGGCAACAATGCAAGTGAAGTCCCCAATAGAGATAACCTTAGTGAAGACATCAGCGAGCTGTTGCGAACTTAGAATATGGGCAGGGGCAATAACGCCAACTTAAATTGATCACGTATGAGGTGACAATCAATTTCGAGATGTTTCGTATGCTCGTGGAAGGCTGAATTTGCGGTGATGTGTAGAGTTGCTTTGTTATCGCACCAATAAGGGATAAGCAGCTGAAGATTTACCTGGAGCTCACGAAAAAGGTAAGAAATGCAAAGAAGCTCGCAAGCAGTTGACCCCCTACTCCAATACTCTGATTTTGTAGAAGAACGAGAGACAATGGCCTGCTTCTTCGTGTTCCAAGAAATGAAGAAGAGCCAAGGATATGCAAAAACTAGTGATGGAATTGTGAGGATCGAAGCAGGCAACCCAAGACGCGTCTGAGTAGCATTGAGAAAAAATGAAATTTGACCAGAGAAGAATAAACTCAGTGAGGGGGTCCCTTTGAGATAGCGGAGGATATGAATGGCAGCAGTCCAGTGGGATGTGCGAGGATGCTGGAGAAACTGGCTTAATTGTTGAACGGCTTAACCCATCAATTAAATCATACCTCAATCGTAGCCCCCCATGACTCGTGAGACAAGAAAATAGTGAGCGTTTTCTATATTTACAATAATGGTGCAGCTTCACGTAGTCTAAATGTGCCATGACTCATAATACCATACTTGGGTAGTGGCAGCTTCCTCACCAAATTATTGTTGATGGAAATCTTGGATAGATCAAATTATTTTGATTCAAGTTCATTTTGGGCCCTCACAATTTAACTTGGTCCAACCAAGTGACAGTTAATATTGAGTTTTAGACCGAGACCCATCACATGACAGCATTACATGCATAAATATAAAATATTTAAAGCCTTAAGTAAATGCATCGGATGCAATAAAACCTAGCATACCCCTATTGGTGATCACGAGCCCAACCTATACGACCTACTGAGCCTGTAGTGAGTCTAAAGACTGCCTAAATATTTTATCCATCAACATATAAATAAGCCTAGTAATATCTCGATGGGCCGCCCTCTTGTGGGCCTCCTCCTCCATGGACCTTCTTCTCCATTCGCTTGATTAAAATAAAAACATCACCAGAATATCCTATACTACTCTCATTATAATTTAAAAAGAAACCCCGATAAGAAGTTAGGAAGGGAGATAGCAAGCCTTATTATTCCAAGGCTAAAACGGAGAAGGAGGAAGAAAAACAAATTACAAGGGCACTTGGGACCACCCAACAAAATTAAAAGACATACATGCGGTCCAGGGCTATGTGATCATCCATCCATATTCAACGAGCATACAATATTAAGCATTCCAGATAAGAAAATGAACATCCCAAGAAAATACCGTGACATCCAATGTCACGACAAACAATTATATGTAGAAAAGGATGACAAAGTCCTGTGCATCCAATGCACGCAATCTAACCAAATTAATTAAAGAAATTTAATTCCAGAAAAGATCCAATTTTATCCAAAATTAAATTAGCAAAAAGTAATAATTTTAAAAAAGATATGCAGAAATTAGAAAATCCGATTTTTTGGAAGAAATGGCGAAAAACGGCCCAACCGTTGGCCATCAACTGCAGCAGCAGCCCAGCGATCGCACAACCGGCAGTGTGCATGCTGGCTCCCCTACCAGTACCCGCACGCATAGACCGCTTGCACATGCTCACAGGTCTGCGCAGCGTGCGGGGCATCCACTGTCTTGCACGCGCATTTTCTTCCATCGAGCGCGACAGCCTGCTGTAGTACCAATTTTTTTTTATTTTCCACACATTAAACTAAAACTAAAACCAGGTATTTTACTAGAAAATCCTATTTTTTTTAAAATACTTAAAGCATCCAAAATTGCAAAAATTAAACAAGTTAATTTTCTCATATAATCATTCAGAAATAAGCAAAAACAAATAACATGCTTCAAAAGCAATAAAATCGTATAATCATGCTTATTCACATAAAACTATAGCCCCTATATTGAATCGGGCTCTGATACCACTTGAAAGAAAGGAAAAATACGAGTGGATCGGCCCGAGAACGTGCAAACGAAAGTGGTAATAAAAAATACGAAAATTAAAAGCCAAACATAATAATACCATGATTCCAAGGGATGTACCCTTGGAGTTCTCGAGCGTTCGGTATAGTTAATAATAACAATTAAAACTAAATGGGGCTAATGGTAAAAATAAAATGAGAAGAGCAAGAAACATAAATCAAGAATTACCTTTTTCTTGATTTGTTTCGAACTCCTTTTCGTTGGTCTGTTCACGCGTGACTTCAACGTAGAAGCCCTCTAAAGACACTCCAAACCACATCGAAATACGGGATCCCTCAATTCAATTTGCTATAAAAGAATTAGGGAGGAAAAAAAAAAACCAAGTGTGCTTCAGAGAGTGGGCAGCCGAATGGGGCTTTTAGGGATAGGAAATTAATTTTGTGTTGTGTAACATTATTAGTAATTTCAAATAACTAATATATATACCTTTTATGGATGTACTAGATTGTGTCTAAGTTCATTCTATAATCCATAAGGTAATAGATTTTTTATTCCAAATAAAGAATGACTAATTTAACACTTTCCAAAAGTGATAGTTGTTAGTCAATTATTTTCTTTCTTAGAATTTTCCAACAACTTTAATTAGGGTGATTTGGCGGATTTTTGGAGATAAAATGCAAGGCCCAACTAATTTTAGTTTAACTCAATTTAACTAATATCCACCTAATTAAAGCTATCATATATTTAATTCAATTAAATACATGAGCCTAATAAGCCTTTATTAACTAATAAGTCCAACTTATTAAATAATAAAGGCAAACCCAATATAAGTTAAGTCTATTAATTTGTCATTGGGCTCCTCCATCCAATGGATCCCTCTTATTTGTAAGTAATCCAATTACTTATGATTTTAATTCTCAATTAATTCCTCGTCCATTCTCAGTGATTTGTGTGTGACTCTTTAGGTTCACCTTTCAGCTATACTTGGGCTAGTATCAAATATTATTATTAATTAAATCTAATTTAATTAATAATTCTCGATCAACCCTTGATCAAGAAATTCTGCCACCACAGGTGGCCATCTAGCAATGGTCTATGGCACTAGAGACTAGGCGAATGGTATGGTCCTTCCATCTGCCATATCCCAGCCTTAGTTTAGGGCATGGAATTGGGTGTCGGCTCCCATACTAGACTAAGCATCTATGCTTAATACTTAAGATTGAGTCATGCTTAGTTTCTCGATATAGGAACCTCTTTTTTCTATTCAATAAACCACTACGGCCACAGTTTTATAGAGCATTAACGCATCTTCAAGCGCATAGGAGATACCTCTGTCATGTACTGATAGGGGATGGATCCTCTTCTTGGAACTCACCATCCTCGCTACATACTCCGATTGCGCTGGATAAGGCTTATGATGACCGTGTTTGTGATACAATCACCTCTCGCACAAACCCAAGATACAGTCATCATTTGCATGTGACTGCCGTGATTCCTCAAGTCTGAGGACTACTCCCATACTATCGGAGTCGGGGACTCAAGTAATACCGACCAAGTCTGTAAGGCTTTCATATGACGATCCCATGAGTCAGTTCAGTCAGTTGACCACCTTGTCAACTAACCCATTAAACTTGCATAGACGTCCAACATCTGTCAGATGAAACACGACACTCATCTAATGAATGCAATACTTAGTGCAAGTCTCAGTAGGACTCTCGATGCCCAGTCTCGAGGTTCTCAACTTGGAACATTTCAGACTAATCCTCATAAGTTGATTTCATAGTCGTCATCCGCAGCCCAACTACATGGGTTATTAAGTTGTCTTTGGGCATTTGTTGTTACGTCAAAGCAGTGCTTAACGTAATTTGATAAGCACAACAGATACATGTGTCAAAGACGAATACTTACCATATTCATCTGGACAACATTGTTTAAATAAAGATTACTTGAATGGTTCTCAAAACCGTCAATCTAATTGACTTTTGGTCACCTATTCCAGACATTGACGTCATCAATGTTTGGAACAGAGCTCCCTGTGAAGAGTATATGATCTACATAAACCAATAAAGCAAGAAAACTGTGATTAGAATGCTTCCAAAATAAGCAATGATCATGTGGAGATTGCTGAAAACCAAATTCCAAAAGCTTGGAAGTGAGCTCAAGATTCCACTGCCTTGAAGCTTGTGTGAGGCCATATAGGGACCTCTTTAGTTTGCAGACTTGACTAGACTGAGCCTTCATGTATCCTGTAGGGGGTAACATGTAGACATTTTCCTCTAAATAACCATGTAAAAAAGTATTATTAACATCAAGTTGGAAT
>NC_026155.1:3330441-3398866 GCF_000512975.1 Sesamum indicum
AGCAACAACCAACAACACCCTTACAATAACAGTTCTGGCTACAGAGGAAAAACTATCAAAAAAATCCACTCCCTCAATTTGATTATAACCCTTAGCCACAAGACAAGCCTTGTATCTTTCCACACTACCATTCGGGTTCATTTTCAGCATGAACACCCATTTTGAACCATTTGCTTTCTTGTCAGGTGGCAGTTGTGTTATCTCCTAAGTTTCATCACTTTCAAGTGCATGTATTTGCTTCTCCATTGCCTCCACCCAATGTTGGTCCTTACAAGCCTGAGCAAATGTCCTTGGTTCCTGTGTTAAGACAAAAGAGCAACAAAATGCATGTGTGTAGGAGTAAACGTAGAAGGATGACAAGAGGTGGAGCAGTGACACTCATAGTCTGCAAGCCAAATAGTTTTAGAAATATGTCCAGTGGATCTTCTAAGGGGTGGCGATGCATCTGTGGTTGGAAAAGGGTCTGAACATGAGATTCAGAAGAAGGGGGATCATCAGAATTAGTGTCATGTGTGGTGTCTGTATCTAAAGAGATAAGATGAAGGGAAACAGAATCTGTGGGGGGATAAATGACTTTGAAAGGGAAAGTGGATTCATGAAACACCACATCTTCGGAGCTGAAAGTAGTGTTTAACTGAAAATCATACAATCTGTAGCCCTTTTATGTATGGTTGTAGCCAAGATAAACACAAGCAGATGCTCTGAGTCAAATTTTGATTTATGAGGTGATACATTTGAGGCATAACATAGACATCTAAACACTCTGAGATGATCTAAAGGTGGTTTCTTGTTATATAGGAGTTCAAAATGAGATTTCTAGCTCAAGATAGGTGTTGGTAATCTGTTAATGAGATAAGTAGCAATAAGAACAACCTTTCCCCAAAATTTCTTTGGCAAGGATGGATGGAATAAAAGTGCTCTAGCCATTTCCAATATAAGTTTGTGCTTCATCTCAACCACCCCGTTTTGTTGAGGTGTGTGAGGGCATAAAGTTTGGTAAATAATACCAAGAGATTGGAACAATGTATGACAAAGGATGTTGACAAATTCAGTCCCATGATTAAACCTTACAGTTTTGAAATAGGCTTGGAATTGTGTCTGAATCATTTTAAAAAATGTTCTAGTGTTTGTGGAACTTGGGTCTTAAGTTTGAGGAAAAAAATCCAAGTAGCTCGACTAATCGTCCACTATTGTCAAGAAGTAATGACACCCCTAATAGATGGCAATTTATATGGTCCCCAAATATCAAGGTGAATTCATCAAAGATGTGAGAGGTGTGTGTACTGCTGGAAGGAAAGG
Source organism: Sesamum indicum (assembly GCF_000512975.1). Lineage (NCBI taxonomy): Eukaryota > Viridiplantae > Streptophyta > Magnoliopsida > Lamiales > Pedaliaceae > Sesamum > Sesamum indicum. Next base: position 3,331,741 of record NC_026155.1, read on the forward strand.
ATAACCTATGTTGTTTAGCAAGAGGGCACACAGTACATTCCAGTTTTGTTGTTGAGATAGATTTGTTTATTTCAGTAACATGGTGCAGTACATTCATGGTAGGATGTCCACATTTCTGTATCAGAAGTAAGACTATGGAAACATTTTGGTTTCATGTACAAGTGAAATAGTTCAGGAGAAAAAGAAGCCTTGTCTAGAATGTATATGCTCTCCACCAATTTTCCTACTCCAAGAATTTGTCTATTCTCCTGGACCTACAAGACGCAGTGAGTAGAGTGAAAAACACAATTACTGGAAGATGAGGTACACAGCTTTGGGACTGAAAGTAAATTCAGCATATTTGTGAGTGTAAGGTTTTTATGTAAAGAGAGGTTCCTGTATGTGTGATTTTTTGTTTGGTACCATCAGGAAGGTGTACAAAGGTTGGATGAGATATGGGGTGGATATTATGAAGAAGTTGGGGATTCACAGACGTGTGATTAGTCCACAATCCAAAAATTAAAAACATTTTTCTCAAAACTTGCAAAAAAGCATAATTCTCACCTGCAAATGCGCTTCGTGCACACCTTTTGCTGGAGAAGCTAACTTAAGGCCGAGCCTATATTTCCACACAAAACTATTGCAACACTTCTTGGAAAAAATATTATTTTAGTCCGCTAAGTATGCCTAATTTTAATTTTAGTTCGATAACTATGTCCATTTCTGTTTAGGTCCAGTAACTTATGAAATTGCTTATGTTTAGTCCTCTGGCAGATTTTTAGACAATTTTACCCTATGAGTACATATGGACTAAAACTGCCTTTCAAAAGTTGCATAGGGGTAAAATTGTCCGAAAATCTGTCAGAGGACTAAAAGTAAGCAATTTCGTAAGTTACTGGACCTAAACAAAAAATGGACATAATTATCGGACTAAAATTAAAATTAGGCATACTTAGAGAACTAAAATAATACTTTTCCCACAATTCTTTAGACTATTGCTGCGGGGAGTTTGCAGTAGATTTTTTATTCTTTGAGTGGACATATACTGCAAAAGTTAAATTGTTAATTTTATTTATGCGTAAGTGATTAGTATTTTAATATGAAATTAAAGGATGAAAAAAAAAAGGCTAAAATTGAAGATTATGGAAAAACAATTTAAAATTTATAAATTTGTCACATCAACCAATTTAAAGGCATAAACTAAAAAATATATATATTATTTTCAATTTATTTTTAATTAAAAAATAACGAATACTAACTTTTACCTGTTGCAGACACTTTTACGAAAACGAAACAATCCTCATGATTTAAAGAAACTTTGTGATTCTTGTTTGGGTAAATCACATCTTGCGATTTTTAATTGTATCTATGTACAGTTTGCTATCTTTTATTTTTTAATTTATTATATCAACTTTATTAAATTTATATTTTTTCATATATCACAAGTTTTTGATCGATTTATTTGCTGAAAAAAGTATCAGATGCAGTACACACGTGAATTTTTTACTTATACATGACTTTTAAATATCGCATGTGCAGTGCATGTGATTTTTTTATAATAGAAAAAAATCACTGAAAAACGGTTATATATTGCAAAGTATAGATTTTTCAAAGTTGAGATGTTAAGTTGCTACAAAAAGAGTTTAGATTGTAAAGTGTAAAAATGAATATAGTTTGAAGGACAAAATATAATTTATCCTTTCTTTTATTTACCACCATGCTTTGAAGGTGTACCTCAAGGTGCACAGATAGTTGGGCTGGCCCTAGACTAGCACAGATCAGTCCAAAAAAGCTCGGCCTAAGATTGATCAACTACTGTTTACAACTGGTTTTGGGATGGTCTTGAACTTTTAAATGGGCTCCAAAGGGTCCATTTTTAAATCTAAGTCCAGCTCGTGAACTAGCCCCGTTGAGGCTTAGACCAAGCCCAGTTATGCCTGTTTATTTTTTTTTTTTTTTTATGAAAATGAGGTGTTCTTTTGAACAACTACTTAGTTTTATAATTATTTTGTGAAATAAATAATAAATTAAATTACAGAAAAAATTATAACAAAAAGAAATGTTAAACTATATAATGAGCTTAAATAATAATTTGATTTAACAAGCTTATAATTATAATAATAAATTTAGATAATAACAAATTCAAAAGAGGCTTAAAATAAACTTAAAACAAATAAACGAAGAGCATTAATGAATTAATATGTAAAAAATTAGAAGTAGAATAATAAAAACAAAAATTTTAGAGTTTCAAAAGAATAAAGAAAACCTATTAAAATAGCCAACTTAAATTAATTAAAAAAAATCATATTCCAACCATTATTAAAAGGAAAACAAAATGGCCCAATAGGCCATATCTAATTCTAAACGAGCCTGTACCCAACCAATCCACTTTTTAAATTAGGCCAATTTGATCCTGAATCGGGGTTGAGTCCTGAGGTGTATCAAAAAAGCTATGTTCTATGGACACGTGATTATCTATCTCATTGTTGCCTAAATTAAAGGGATAATTACACTCTCCTCTTCTAAGATTTGATGTAATTATACTTAGATCCTCTGTAGTTTGACAAATTACATATACTATCCCTGAAGTTTGCTTACGTCTAACAAATAAGTCCATCATTTAGTTAAAATTCACCAAGTTTGTAGATATTAACCAAAAAATAACTTATTACTGATTTATTACAGGTTAGATAAGTCATTTTATGATCAAATTATCTTCATAGTACATGTGAAGAGGTATATCTCCACTGTTTAAGGGTAGTTTAGTCGAAAAAATTTGTTAGACCTGCAATAAGTTAGTAATATCAACAAATTCAGTAAATTTTAACTAATGGAGGGACTTATTTATTAAAAGAAGTAAATCTGAGGATTGTTAAATGTTAGATCCCAAAGCACAGGGGGTCTAGCTGTAATTACAACATGCCTCAAGAAAGGAGAGTGTAATTATCCTTAAATTGAATTCAATCCGGTGCAACTGAGAACTTCTCCTTTTATTTAAAATTTACCAGCAGACAATTTATATTTAATGGTTGTATTTGATTCACGTGATTATCAAGATAAAATTGCTTATTTAGCAATGCATTTAATTTAGGATTAAAGGCAAAATTAGTCACCTAACGTTGGCCATTTCTTATTTTAGTCCTTTAATTTTAAGAGATCCTATTTTAGTCCCGTAACTCTCCAAAAACACTCGATTTTGGTCCTCTGCCAGAATCTGAACGGATTTGGATCAAATTCTGGACCATTTTACCCCTCTATTACTTTCAAGTGCGAATTTTAGTCCATTTTCACTATTTTTGCATCTTTATGCATATTTTCACCCATACTCGCCTAGAATGGTATCAGAGCCTAGGTTTATTAAATGAATATATGGTTATATTACATTTGATATTATTTATCCACTAATGGAGGAGACTTTTGAGAGAAAATGGAACCAAACGAAAGTTCGAGTTACTTTGAAAATAGGGAATATTTCCAGATTTTGGAAATACAAAGAAGAGAATTTCTCATGGAAATTATTGAAAAGTGTTACAACGGTCCCAAGAGGATCGATCCAAAACTTCTCACGCCAGAAGAAGAACAAGAGTGGCTGAGAAATTTTGAGGTTCGACAAGTACTACTAGGAAAAGCAATAAGGCGTCTATAGAATCCCAACAGGAGAAGCGGAACGGGTAAATTCCTACATAATTTCAGTTCTAAAAATTATGACTGATTGTAAAGAACTCGAGCCGGATACATCGAAAATCTCCGAAGATCTGAGGGAGATACAAAAGACGGTTCAAGACTATGGACATAGGTTAAACCATATATCTATGAAATAGAATCTTTGAGCGAAAAGGTGGACGAGGTCCTTAAAATTCTTCCAGATCTACACAAGAGCGTTACAGATCTAAGGGCAGAAATAACATATCTAAAGAGAAACCAAAGGGAGAACCCTAAGACATTTAGATCCAGATAGGAGCGAATCAGGAACGCCCTTGGAACAGTACCAGGAAAGCCATGGAGATTCCAAAGCCAAAGTCCAGAGAAGATCTGATTATCGCATCTATCAGATCTATAAAATAATGGAGGTAACAAGAGTGGATCTATCAGATCTACAAGAATTGGCAGAGTCCTTTTCCCAACACGGGATTGTGGATTTGGTCAATATCCAAATAAATGAAATCTCTCTAGCACTACAACCGTTGGAGGGAAGTACGTGCTCTAATGATCCTCCAAAGGATCTACCAATGAGAGAAAGTGCGGATTTCCACACTAATGCCACTCCAACGTTTATGGGAACCAAGCTAAAGGAAAATTTAGGGAGAAATCCAAAAAGAGTGCCTGAAAATACACCTTCGGCAAGGACCATGCTCCAGCCCTTACATCCATATGGTGCTATACTGAACCTGGATATTATTGATTTCTGAATACCGAGAAATTGATAGATGAATGGGTTACAGCCATCAAGATAGCAACAACTACCGTAGAGCTCGATAAGGAAAACTTCATAAAGCTTGTGGAGTTGAGTTTGGAGGGATCTGTTAAGATCGGATGGGATAATACCTCAGAAGATACCAAACCCAACATCCTTGTCGGAGATTCGAAAGGCGCAATAGCAGACCGGCTAGAAAGACTTATCAAGGTAGACTTCATTGGAGATGGATACTTCGAAGGAAGTAGAGCAGAAAAGGCTAGAGAATATGCACAAGCTCTCTTCAACGTTGAACTACGAAGTATTTATATAGTAGATGCAAGTATTTCTTCCAGAGTGGGGTAGCAACAGAAGTAGCAGCTCCAATGTTCTTCACAAAGATATGCAGTCCATGGAGGGAAATGTGATCTAGTCATACAAAGTACCTGAAGGACAGCTATTCAGTGGCGCGAAGAATATCTTTCCTTAAAGACAAACTGAAGGATTGGTGTTATCAAGCATCCATACAGAAGAACATTAAAAGACTGAGAGGTAAAATCAAATGAACTCCTCTCTGTTGTGATAATAATGATTTTTCAACTATTATAGGAGAATCAAGCGAGCCAAAGAAAAGGAGGAAGCAAAATAGTGACTCATACGCACGAGTTCCAGAAGAACCTTTTCTCGACGGCGATCATGGTGGTCCAAGTCCAAAGCCAGAACATACAAATCTGGTCAGAAAATAGGACCAACAAAGGTATCATCCCAAGGATCCAGACTAACAGATGCAAGATCCACGAGAAGAACCCCTACAAGAAGAACTTTCAGACAAGCCCATACTCGAGCCAATGAGAGTTTCAAAGACTGCAATTGCTGGACTTGCGGAGCAAAAGGACATATATCTCCCGATTGCCCGCAGAAATGTTGTGAAATGAGAAAATTTGAAGCCACGTATGATATTCTAGATGCAGTTTACTATGGCAATTTGGTACCCATCTACTAATTCGACAGATGAAAGAGTCTATGAGGAGGAAATAGAGACTGATTCAGATGGATCTTCAACCGAGTCAGAATAATTACAACGAGGGAGATAGGCTTCAAACTTCCAAAAGCCTATAAGGATTCTTTTCCAGAATGATGATGTCAAACAAAACCATGGAAAGAATCATACGATAAGATTCCAACCTCAGTCCATACGATGGATTTAGGATTAGAGGAATTGGGAAAGTCCTGAACCAGATAGGACTGAACCAAAGGAAGCATCACATAATCTACAAAGTAAGTTCAAGTGAGTTTGTTATACCTATGGAACTTACTGGTAATGTGATGGAAATGCAAGTAATTCCTAAAGAAGAAACTCTTGAAGAATTAAGTAAGCTTAGAGAAGAAGTAGTTGTTACTACGAAATGGATCCACATAGGAACTATTGAAGTAGTAATAAAAGCGAATTTTAAGGAAGGAATTGATTCGGAAATAAATTTATCAATAATGAATAGAAGAATCAATAACCTAAGAGATGGTTGTCTTGGGATAATGATAGGTAATTTGTATGCAGGAAAATTAATGTTTGATAATCACCCTAGGATTGCATACAACTTAGCAGATCAAGATTTTAGTAGAGTCTTAACCCTTCATCAAGATTTCAAAAGAAAAGATCTAATGAAAGAAGCTAATAGACCATATTCTATAACTTATAGAATAGTTTATGCCCTTTCCAATACACATCATTAAGATTTGTTTATTAGAAAAGAGTATATTGAGATTCCTAAAATTTTTAAGGAATTCGCCAAGGTAATGACATCAGATCCTATTAGGATACCAACAATATATGGTGTTGATATCATCATAAAAGATTACCCAGTTTTAGATAGAACACTTAGCTCTAGAACTGAGTTTAGTAGTCGAATGTCTTTTTCGAAAAATAGGATTACAGGCTACAAAGGAAAGAAGAAAGAGTTATTAAAAACTTTAACTTCCCAAGAGATTAGAGTAGATAACGTAAAACTTAGATGCCCTGAAGGATGGAAGGAAATACAAGTAATAATTGACATCACCAAGAAAGAAAATTTTTTCCCTTGTGATGACTTATATCATTTGTAGCAATCTATTGTTGGAAAATATAAAGGCATATTAGAAACAGCAGGCCATGAAATTCTAGTTGCAAGTGTTGCAGGACGAGAACATGGGTGTATGACTTTGGGGTTAAGTTTCCTCGAAAATCATAAACCATGGGGAAGGTTCTAGTTGCAAGTGTTGCAGGACGAGAACAGGGTGTATGACTTTGGGGTTAAGTTTCCTCGAAAATCATAAACCATGGGGAAGGAAAGATAACGTAATGGAATTCAACCTTGATGGGGTTACCATAAAGATTGAACGAGAAGTCCCTTTTCTATATACATATCTGTTGGTATGTTGTATGATCAATATAAGACAAAATATTTCACAGCTTTATTGATTCAGGATCAGATATTTGCACGGCAAAACCTGGAGTTTTCCCTAAAGAAGCAAGAGAAACCTTACCCGTTATTGCAGGAAGGGAATTTTCGCAAAAGATCCTGATACTCAATAAAGAAATACGAGAAGCCAAGATCATGATCGGAGGAGCATTCGGATCGCCCTGGTTTAAGGTAAAAATACCTCCTATTTACTTCCATGATACAGGTGCCGATATCTTGTTGGGTATCAATTTCATTCAAATATTTGTAAAATATATGCAAGATAATCAGAGGAATTTTTGTTAATCTTCACTACTAACTGTGGTAGTGGGATACAAGTGTTGCAAAGAGAAAAGACATTTAACAGGATAATGCCAATAAATTTTTGCAGCAAACGTGGTGATTTTGATGACAGATTAACTCATCCAAAAATGCAGGATAAGAGAAAATTTGGTAAGATCCTTTTGTCTTTCAGGCAATAGGGACTCATAGACAATGATAGCTTAAATAAGGAATTCGAGGAAATTATGAACCTTAAGGAAGCACTATTGGAAATAAAATCGCTAGATATTAGCGAGGAAAGCAGACTTTCTCTTGAGAATGTCAAAAGGCTCATCTAGAGGAACTTCAGTGAAAATCCTCTGGCATGGTGGGAAAGGAACAAGATCGAAGCTACTCTAAAGCTCAAGGAGGAATGCAAGTACAGAGTACGTTCGATATAAACCTGTCGAGATGAACATGGAAGACAATAAAGATATGCAGATGATTATCAAAGAGCATATCAGTCTTGGACTCATCGAGCCCGAAATCTCTACCTACAGTAGCCCTAGATTTCTGGTAAGAAGTCATAAGAGAGGTGACCCACGTTAGTAATTAACTATCAAGGCAATAATAAGATATTAGAGTTTGATTACATTCCTAGTAGAGAACACTTAATAGATTGCATTAAAGGAGCAAAAGTTTCTAAATTCGATTGCAAATCTGATTTTTATCAGATTAAGATGGAGAGTGAATCAAAAAAATTTACTGCGTTCTCCACGCCACAGGGCATAGGGCAATATATCTGATGTGCTTCCAATGGGTTTAGCTAATGCACCCCAGATATTCCAAAGAAAGATGGATAATCTTTTTAATGATTATTTTGATTCTTGTTTGTCTATATCGACGACATATTGATCGCATCTAAAAATATGAAAGAATGTATCAAACATCTTGAAATATTTTCGATGCATGCCATAGAAGGTTTAGTACTTTCTGAGGAAAAAACTACTATTACTGTCAACAAAATCGAATTTCTAGGAATTCTTATTTATGAAACAGGGATTGAGTTACAAGACCATATTGTGGAGAAAATCCATAATTTTCCAGATATGCTCAAGGACAAGAAGCATTTGCAGAGCTTCTTGGGAGTTGTTAATTTTGCAAGTATGTTCATTAAAGATCTTGCAAGATACAGGAAGGATTTTCGACCACTTTCGAAAGAAATAGAAAGTTCAAAGTGGAAATTAGAAGAAATCCACACAAAAAGAGTTCGTGAGTTGAAATAGATTTGCAGTAACTTGCCAAAACTTGCTATAGCAAAAGAAGGGGATGAATTGGTAGTCTACACAGACGCCAATGACTACAGAAGGGTAGCAGTGCTCATGAAAAAGACAACTACAAGGGAAGAACCTTATAGATGCACAGGAGGGTTGTTCTCAAAACAACAAGCCAAAGTTTGGCATATTAATGAAAAAGAATTCTTTGCAGTTTGGAAGGCTTTTAAGAAATGACCTTTATTTTTACATGTTAAAGAATTTACTTTAAAAGTTGATAATACTAATGTCAAGGCTTTATTAAAAAATAAATTAAAATCGAAAATAGAGAAAGCTCGTATTATCAGATGGAAGTTGAATGCCAATATTATTGTTATAATATTGTTGTTATATAATCTCATGAAATGTTCTTGCAAATTTCCTGACGAGAGATGGTGGCATCTGAATCAAACTCCATGATGTTGAACTCGAGGAGCTTGACAGAAAGTTCGGACAGCTAGCGGTTAATGCCCATGTTGCCGGACAAATCCAAAAAGTTGATCTAGACATTGTCCAGGTCGCAATAAAGAGTTCCTTATTAGCATCCACCTCGCTATGGAATGACTTACGAGAATTAATTCGGGAAGCGTCACCTTCGGAGATGACTCATCAGTTGAGGGAGCATGATCCAAAATATGCCTTTAGAGTGCAGGGCTATAGACTTGTAGCGTCGGATTCAAATACCGATTGCACAAGGCTATCACCAGGCTCTGGTGAAATGGCAACAATTGAGTCACAGGAACTGCAAACTCCTGTAGGTTCAAGTCAACCCAGCATCGGGGTTAAAGAGTGAGAGAGGCTAATACTAACAAATTGATATCTTCTTCTACTTGGCAGGAATACTAGGGAATATGGGAAAGAATAATTTTCTCGCAAACGAGTAATCCCAGGCAAGACCATTATCAAAATATCTGAAAAATATAACAGGGTCTGGATGTTAGAAAGGTCGAAACTAGAAGATGTCCGAGAATGGTATGATTTTGGAGCTTTTGCTTTAATTCGTACTATGTCACCAAGTTTTTCGGAGATTTCTAAACTTCCGGAGTGGATAAGTGGGCGGTCTTTGATTCATGGCAAAATAACCCCCACTTAAAGAGAAGCAATGTTCTGGATATAATTTATATCAGTTGCTCCAAAAACAGTAGGAAAAGGTTCTCGTCCAACATTTCATTCTATGAAGTTGCAGAGGTCAGATACGGTTGCTTTCAATAAAATTAAAGCTACCTAAGGAGAAGCTCCCCTGGTATCAGCCATCAGTGAAGATAATATCTCTACTAGAAGAGCTTGAAAATTATGCGTCTATCTCACTAAGATGGACAAAGTTAAGTATCCATTCAAAATCTTCTCCAACAAAGCGAATGGATCATTCCTGTTAAATTCTATGAAAGAAAAAAGCACTGAGTTCGCAGAGAGCTTAATTGAGAAGAAAAGAATGTTAATTTGGGAAAATAAGCTGCCGGCGACCGAAGCTACAAAGATGAAGACGTGCAACATGTTGCATTTTGGGCAATAACATAATCATCTATGCCCTTGCTGTGAAAAGCAAGAGAAGCCCCTGTTCGTGATAAAAATTTGGGCCACACAAAATAAACTCGAACCAGACCAGGACAAGGAGAAATGAAAAATTTTACAAAAAGAAGTAAAAATTAAAAAATATAAAAGCAAGGATAAGGCTGTCGGCAGAAAACGACAAGGGCCAATAGTCAACAAAGCAAGAAAGCCAGCTGGAAAGCACATGACCGACGCACCATTATGACCACCAGTTGGAGAGGACGAGGTAATAACGACCGTAATGACGTCATTGGAAAAAGAGAAGATGATGACAAATGCAATGACGTCATCAAAAAATATGTTTGGAGTTCGAATTTGAAGTCTGTGGAGGCCTATAAATAAAGATGCAATGAAGCAGAGGGGAATCATCAGAAAAACTTCTACTCTTCAAAGCATTATAATTCTGAGCTTTTTTCAAACTTTTTAGTATTTTAATCTTTTAGTTTTTGGGGGTTTTCCCAACGAGTCTAGTCCTCTATCTTATGAGAGGCTAAATAGTTGTCTCCTCTAATGGAGGAATAATACCTATGTAATATTCTCTATATTTCTTCAATAAAGAAAGGTTTATGTTCCACTTGTTTATCCAAAAATATTATTAAGTCTCTATTTTTGAAACACCTTTTATGTCCTGAGGTAGGAAACGAAATAGGGTTGTGCTGTTTTGTTACTGAAGGAGCCAAATACTTGTGAACCATCAGTTGCAGTTGTGTGATTGGAAGAAGTCCATAAAACCGAGGACTTGAAATACCCAGAAGCAAGACGGTCAAACCAAGGTATGAATTTGTGGAAGCTTTATTTTATTTCGGAAGCATGATGGGCCAAACTAGGGTATGTGTATGGACTATATTCAGTTTTCTTAAAAAGGGCAAAATGGTCACTAATTTGTCTGAAGAACCAAGAATAAAGCAATTTTAAAAAGATACGGGACCAAATTAAGAAATCGAAAAAGGAGGGGACCAAATTGAGAAATTCCTCAAGTTGTGGGACCAAAATTGATTTAAATCCTTTAATTTATAATATTAGAGCCCGATACTATTATTGGTCCAGATATTATGCATACCAATTAAATTTTCTCACTTAATGAAATTCACTTTTCATTTTTTTTAAAAGAAAATAAGAAGAAATCATTTTTTATACTTTTTTTTTATTCCTTACTTGTGAAAATACATACATATCTAAGAAAATGTACGTCAACTAAAAATATTTTAATAATATAATATAATAAACAATTTACTTTATTTTTTGGAACTCTTGAAAAATTTTCAAATTTTGATTAATTACTAAATTTCGAAAAATGAATTTGATAACTTCTTATTAAATATTTGCTCCTTTTTTTTAGTATTGAATATTTGTTTTGAACTTGTGTCTTATATGAATGTGAAAAAAACAAAAAATAAAGAAGAAGAAAATATCAAACAAAAAAAATTATTTAAAACAATTGTATTTCAACAAATATTAAGATAATCATCTTATGTAATTATTCACAAACTATAATATTAAAATAAAAATAACTTAAAGAAGAATATCCTTATTAATCTTTTATTTAGAGGGTGTCGGTTAAGTTTATAAACTCCTTAAAACATCTTCTAAGATGTTAAAGAGCTTATAAGCTCCAACAAAGTGTTTGACTAATTTTCTTTTAAAGAGTTTATAAAATCCAAAACATCTTATTTTGGGATCTTATAAACTCTTTAATAAATCAGCCAAACACTTTGTTGGAGCTTATCAGTTTTTTAATCTCAAAATAAGATGTTTTGGATCGTATAAGATTGTATAAATTATATAAAATTAATATATCATAAGACAAAAATATCCCTATTCATACGCTCACACACTCTCCTCTCTCTCTCTCTCTCTCACACACACACACACCGCAACAGACACTTTCCCTCTCTAGAATTTAAAAAACTTTTTTTATTATTTTATTTTTTTAATATTGAAAAAAGAAAAATTAATTTATTTATTTAATAATAATTATTATAGTTAAATAAAAATAAGATTGATATTAATATTATAATTATTAAAATATATATAAATTCAAGACATTATAAATTATACAACTAGAAATAATCATTGGATTAAGAAAGAAAATATAAACTATATATCTACATTAATATTTGACTAGTATAAATGTACATATATATTATTATTCAAAAGTGTACGTAATAATTCGTCATTTTTATTATAAAAAATTTATCTATTAAACTTTTATTTTGAATAAACTAATGCGTACTATTTATAAAAGCATTTTAAAATTTTTTAAAGCAAAATATATCAAGAAATAACAACTTATTTGATTCCAATAGTATCATGCCCGTTTTAGTCATTTGACATAATTATAAATATCTTATATTATTTAAAAATTATAAATATCACCAATAATTAATGAAATTATATAATCTTTAGTTATAGGCATAGAATTATCAACTTTACTTTAATGTATTTTTTTTTCAAACAAATTGAAAATTTGTAAAAAGATTAGACGAGATGAATGAAGAAATTTGAAAACTTATAAAAAAAATTGTCCACTTAGTCCACAAAAAAATTTAAAAAATAAGTAAAATTATAATTTACGGTTCACAAACGTATTTTAATCAGTTTATCATAAAAAATGAATAGAATTGTAACGAAAGCTAACAGATTAGACTAATCATTGACAACATTAAAATCAAGGAGGTATTGATAATTTTTCAAACAAAGAGTATAGATAATTATACAAAACCTCAAGGGAGCTCGTTGTGATTTACCCTCTCTCTCTATATATAACAACAGTCAAATTTAGATTTTATACTTTGAGCCTCATATAAAATTAAGGGAGTAAATGAGCCAAACTCGAGCTAGATTTGTGTGTAATGAGATTGAGAGCTAGACAAGCTCTTATTGTTTGAGCTCGAGCTCACCCTACTTTAATTATTGTAAATCTAATCACATGTATTTAACAATTTAAGTTAATAAAAATATATTGCATACTATGTATCACGATATAAATATAAAACCCACAAATAGATATAAAAAATCATAAGTTAATTGTTAGTATTTGTCAATTTAAAAAAGTATAGGAAGTTACAAATAGATATTAAAATATAACATAAAATTTATGTATTATATTAAATAATTATTTTTAAAAAAATTATAAATTTTTTTAAATTGTTGATTATGCTTGTTTTTTGTATAAAGATTAAATGTATAAATAAAAGTACCATAATTTATTATTATCTAAAATAAAATATACTATGTTGATTAATAATTATTTATATAATCAATTTTGAATATAAAATTAATAAAATATTGAATATGGAATTAAACATATAAAACTTTTAAAAATTAAAAAAATAAAAAATAGAAAATACTTGCAAGCTTATGAACAGAAGGCATTGAGCTCAAGCTCAGCTTGAGTAGAGCTCAAAATCGAGCGAGCTCGACTCGTCTGCCACTCTTAGTGTAAATTTATGTAGCAGCTCAAATCCACTGGGTTGTGTCCACAAACATACTTCACCCTTGTATATACTAGATTGAATTACTTCTATATACTACTAACATGAGTTGCTACAGTAAAAATTTCAATTTAAATAAATGTTTTCCATAGTAAAATCATTCTTGAAACCAGAAACTGTCTACATAAATAGAATGTCAACACTGTTTAGAGATGGACTGAACAATACCATTTGTGCCGCTAATTAGGCATAAAGTACTTTCTAGTGAGGTTCATGTTTCCATCCATTCACGATCCCAACAGTATATGTAAACGAGTAAATCCATGATAAACAACAGGAGGTTACAAAGAAATTCTATGTGCTGCATAATTTCATAATATCAATTAAAAACATGATATGAAGTTGGTAATTGTCAATAGACAAGCTCGTTTTCCCCACCATAAAGCTACAGCTCGAAATCTGCTCTGTTTGAATGTTCCCTAAGTTCATCAAAACATGCCTAGCAGAAAATAATTAAGAAAAAAAAAAAAAAAACTCGCCAAGAGGCAAACTAAACAAAGTAATGTAGTTTTCATTTTCCTGAATCCACATTTCACCATTCGGACTAGAGTCTACTCTTTGCGGACAAAGTACAGCTTACCCATGACGTGAAGTATAGCAACAAAAGCTATGAAACCGATGCTCATGACAAGAACAACATTAGGAGAAATCTTAAGTCCTGGGGCATCATCTGTGTAAAATTGAAGCATGGTCCCACTTGCTCCACCAGCAGCACCACCCCCAGCTGTTCTCCTCCGACGAAGGTTAGCTGCAGCAGCTGCTGCAGTTCCTCGCTGGGGAGCAGCTCCACCTGTTGCCATTTCTGCAGCCAACACTTCAAGCTTTAGAACCACCAAAGCCAACATACTACATGTCGAGAATAGAACAAGAACAAGCCCATGCAAGAGTAAATGAGAAATAAGCAGGCATCTGCATGTGTGTATGTGGAGCTTTCAACATGTGTATTCACAGCAACTTCAAGTGGCAAAGTCACAAAAATTATTTAAGGATACTCTCCATCAACTACTATTGGATAAGTGTTAAACAGCTACAACGGAGACACCATTGATATCAAATGCATGATAAGACATTCCCTCCATTGACAGCAAGTCGAAATAAAAACTCCGGACTGTTTGTGAAAAAAGAGCATAGATGAAAAGAAAGATGCATTAACCCCTCATCTCAGGAGTTGCATCAAAGATGCAAGCAATGGTTCATTCGCTAGAGGTATGCAAAAGACAGATATATCATGAAATGGCATGCCAGACAGTGTCTTGCATTGCTTCAAGTTTTAACAGCCCCCTTCACCAAATTATTCCACAAGTCTCAATGTTCTAGCTCACTACTCAGGATGGTTGCATATAATGTCGTAAAACGACAAAGATTTCAAACAAGCACAGCAATCAGGCTTTATAATTCGTGTTTCAGGTGTGTTAATTAGGTCATGTATATTAACAACCAAACATGTGAGCAGCTATGGTATGAAGGGGCACAACTTGTACCATTAACATGCCTAAATTGTTTTTACCATTATTTCAAGTACACCTATTTTTACAAACTTATTTACCACAAAAAATGATGTACAGCAGGAACAAACTGTTCCCGGTAATTAAACAGTAGATCTAAAACGGAAGCTACGAACAAAGAACAAAACATCCAAATTATTAGATTACATCCTAGCAATTACATCATCATGCATGTAGAAAGAGAAAAAGCAAAAGAAAAAACGATATAACAACATGAATCTACAACCATCAACCCCATACAGGGATTAGCTTCCAGAATCAGATCTAACAATTGCAATCAAAATACATTTTCACGGTATAATAACCTCAATCAAAAGTAACAAAAAACCACGATATCATCAGAAACATCAGATCGACATATTGGCGTGTTTTTATCCAATAGTAGTTAGAATTCCATTGCAGAGACAAATAAAATACCAAATTCATCCGAAGAAAATTCATAATCTGCATCAAAGAGGGAGAATTCGAGTAATTCATGTCAACTGACCTCAAGGTCGTGAATTGAAAACGGAGGATTAGTTCGATCAGACTTTCCCTCTCTAGGGTTTTCCCAATTTTCAGATCGAGAATGAACAGAACAGTGGCGTTAGAAATGAAGTGAATCAATTTATTACTCGTGTGACGTTTTTGACCTTTGACCAGCTGAAGAAAATTTCAGTTTAATACATAAATATTTAAGGATAATTACGAACCCCTCCCTGAAGTTTATTTTAATTATACGTAAATCTCTGTAGTTTGAAAAATTATATTTAGCGTTCCTAAAGTTTATTTCCATCTAACAAATAAGTCTATTTGTTAGTCAAAATTCACCAAATTTATTGATAATAACAAAAAAAATTAAAAAAAATCTATATTAACCCTTGATTGACTTATTATTGACTTATTGCCGGTCAATAATTTTTTTAATGATCAAATTACCCTCATACGTCTTAAAGCATTAATGCATTTGAGGAGCTATCTTTCACTGTTATAATGGTAGTTTAATCCCAGAAAAATATTTGACCTGCAATAAGTCGATCGAGGGTAAATATTAATTTTCATTTAATTTTTTGTTAATATAAGCAAATTTAGTGAATTTTAACTAATGAATAGACTTATTTATTAGAGAGAAGCAAACTTCATGAGTGCTAGATGTAATTTTACAAACTACAGGGGTCTATGTGTAATGACACAAAATCATAGGGGAGGGAGTATAATTATCCCAATACTTAATTAATTTTTTATTTGAGAATATGTTTGATTCAATTCTTTTAATATTAAAGCGACTCAATCAATACACCAATATATTAATTGCAGTAAACAACAAATTGCATAATCGCGATACATCTATATGATTGTAAATAAATTACAACAGTTTACATAAAGTGAGACAAATACTCACATAAAGTGATAATAATACACATACATCTAGCAAGACTCGAACTCATAATATCAAACTTGTTTATGGGACCTCAGCCTTAATCTCGACTACTAGGCTAAGAATATCTGCCAGAGGACTAAAAGTAAGCAATTTCGTAAGTTACTGGACTAAAACAAAAATGGACATAGTTATCGGACTAAAATTAAAATTAGGCATACTTAGTGGACTAAAATAATACTTTTTCCATATTAAAATAAGTAAATAACTTTTTTAGAATATAAAATAGATTAGCTACTATAATAAACACCAATTAAAAGACATTGACAAAGTGTTCGATAAAATTTAGGGACAATTACATCGACACCCCTAACCTATGCTATATTTACACATACATCCATCAGGAACGCTAACACCATTTACACGAACTACTTATATTGATGTGCATGGGTTGCGTGGAACCGAGGAGCTTAGGGTCTCTCTTGTGATGGATACTCCTACATCCTCCCCGAATTTCACGAGGTGCCTTCTGCAACGCGGGGTGATAGAATCGTATTTTGTGCTTATTTCATGTTATATTTTGATCTATTTTGTGACCAAAATGCTCCTAATTAAATATTATTTTGCAACATTAGGACAAATGAAATGGAAAATGAAGAAAAGAACCACAATAGAAATTCGGACTAGACTCAAACTAGACTTTTGGCAAGAATTTGGGGCCGCTTGGACTACCTTTTGATGAATGACAAGTTTAACTAGGATTATAATTTTATTCCCATTAGTCTTTTAGTTCAATTATGAATATATCTTTAATCCTAGTAGAATTAGGTATCTAGTTACTATATATATGTGATGTAATTCACTTTAAGAGACAACTTTTGAACTCTTGATAATTTCAGACCTTGAATTCTCGTCTCTCTATTTCTCAACGTTTTTATGATATTTTCTTACTTTGCTTTTCATGCGTTCTTCCATGAGCATGTGTAGCTAGTTCTCTCATTCTGGTTGAAAATTTAGTGAGTGCTTTAATCCAACAAGTTGTGAGATCTAATTTATACTTTCTATTTTTATTCATATTGGTATTTGTGTTGTTTTCTGTGCTTTTATTATAAATAATTTGATTTATGAATGATAGGTATCGTTATTCATTGTCAAGAATATTTGTCTAGCTAATTGAACTTACAAATCCATAATTGTTTGTTTAGTTCAATAACTATGTTGTGGGGAATGCACAATCTAACTTAAATAAATTCTCGTAGGAATTTATTGGTTAGAATTGGGCCTTTGTAGTTCTTAATGCTGTCGGTAAATTAAATCTTGAGGACGTTCTCAAGGTTATTTACTGATTAGGGATTTAGTCAATGGACGTTCCTTGACTATCCACAAGGTTAGGAAATGTGAGGTCGTTAGGTCGTACCAATGGCCATAACCAATTTATCTATCATGAATGATTATTATCTTTGCATCTATGATCGATCGTGGAATTATGCATGATCCTGTCTTTAACTGGAATACTCTTCTCTTATATTTATATCTTCTAATTTTATTAGTTTTTTAGTTTAATTTAATTTTTATTTTTATTCTTCTTCACAATCATAACCCCCTCCCCCAACTATTTTTATTTGTGAAGGATTGAATTTAAAACCAATCTATGTGGATTCGACCCTACTCATACTTCTACAAAAGTGTTTGTAGGAATTATTTTTGGTGGAATCGACACCCATCAAATTTTGGCGCCGTTTTAGGGGATTGGTGTCTTTAAATTAATTTTCTTTTTCTTGTTCCTTGATTTTATTCCACGTTCTTCTCATACAGTTGAACTTGAATTTGATCCAGAGATCGAGAAGACCGCTCGTAGACGCCGAAAAGTAACCATGCAACACAAGGAAGAGGCTGCTTCTTCTTCTAAACCAGCAACAGATTCTGGACGCGCCCACGTCTAGCGACTCTAAAGAGGAAGTCATGGCTCAAAATCCGGAACGAACGATCAAAGAGATGACTTCCCTTGACTTAAATCAACAAACACTCTGTATTGAATACCCTAATTTAAATGTTGATTTTGAACTTAAATCGGGTCTCATCCACTTACTTCCCACTTTTCATGGCCTTGCAGGTGAAGACCCTCACAAGCAGCTCAAGGAGTTCCATGTGGTCTGTTCCGGCATGAGACCTCAAGGTGTCACCGAAGAATAAGTCAAGCTAAGAGCCTTTCCATTCTTATTGGGCGATAAAGCAAAAGATTGGCTCTACTCCTTACCTTTGGGATTTATTATTAGTTGGAACGAGCTCAAGAAACAATTTAGTGAGAACTACTTCCCCGCTTCAAGGACTACAAACATTCGGAAGGAAATAAGTGAAATACTGCAATTCTCCGGTGAAAGTTTCTATGAGTATTGGGGGAGATTTAAGCAATTGGTGGAGAGTTGTCCTCATCACCAAATTCCCGACCATCTTCTAGTTCAATACTTTTATGAAGGGTTATCTGAGGCAAATAGAAGCTTGGTAGATGCAGCAAGTGGAGGTGCTTTGTATGACCAAACTCCTAGCGAAGCAAGCAAACTAATCGCAACCATGGCGGCTAATAATAAACAATTCAGTATAGAAAAGACAACCCCCCACGAAGGGTAAACTAGGTAAGTACTTTTATTAATGAACATTTAGATAAACTTACTTCTCTTGTTGAAAAGTTTATAGGGGGGAACATTCAACAAGTCAAGACTTGTGGGATATGTACATTTTCGGGACATTGCACCGACTCTTGTCCTACACTTCACGAAGAATCAACTGAACATGCTGACGCTGTAGGTGGATTTTTTGGGCAACAAGAAAGGAGATATGACCCATTTTGCAATACTTATAACCCCGGATGGAGAGATCACCCAAATTTGAGGATGGCAATCAACCACAAAACTTTCAAAGAGTTCCACACCAACAACCACCACCACCACCTCAAACCAATCCAATAATGGTATGCTCTTGGAGGATATCATGAAGACACTCGACTTGAGCACCCAACAATTCCAAAAAGAAACTTACAAATTCCAACAAGAAACCCGCTTGAGCATACAAAATTTGGAATTCCAAATGAGCCAACTGGCCTCCTCCGTCAGCCGCTTGGAGTCTCAAGGTAAGTTTTCCTCCCAAACTATTATTAATCCTAAACACAACGTTAGTGCTATTACCTTGTGCAGTGGAAATGAGCTACAACTCGAAAATAGCACTAGGCGTGGGCACGCACCGCAGGACAAAACAGAGGATGCACTCGAAATTCCTCCAAAATAAGTTGAAAAACCCAACCAAGTCAGCGAGGGCAGTCCCAAGGTATTCATGCCCAAACTTCCCTTCACGGAAAGATTCGCCAAGTCCAAAGAGGAGGAAGAGGAAAAGGAAATCCTTGAAAATTTACTCAAAGTTGAGGTAAATATTCCACTACTCAATAAAATTAAACAGATACCTCACTATACAAAATTTCTCAAGGAATTGTAGACAAACAAATCTAAATTAAGAGGTAATGAAAGGATAAACATGGGAGAAAATGTATCTGTCATTCTTCAAAGAAAACTACCTCCTAAATGCAATGATCCAGATATGTTTTCTATCCCTTGCAAAATGGGAAAGATTGAAATAGAAAAAGCCATGTGTGATTTGGGTGCTTCAATTAATATTATGCTTCTTCCTATCTATGAATCTTTGAATGTTGTCCCATTGAAAGAAACGGGGGTTGTTCTTCAACTTGCCGATCATTCCGTAGTTTACCCGAACGAGTTCTTGAGGATGTACTTGTGCAAGTTAATGAATTGATTTTTTCTGCTGATTTTTATGTGCTTGATATGACGGGTGATTCCCAATTCTACATCCATCTTGCTTTATGTGCTTCATATGAGGGGGGATATTTCTCCCAATTCTACATCCATCTTGCTAGGTTCCTTAAAACCTCAAAAATCAAAATTGATGTTGATGCCGGAATTCTCTCTATAGAATTTGATAATGAGGTTATGAGTTTTAGAATTGGTGGTGCCATGAAATATTCTAATGATGTGCATTCTATCTTTCTCATTGATTTTATTGATCCTTTGGTGCAAAAAAATGCTATGTTCGATGGTGGAGGAGCATTTAAGACAACAATTACCAAAAGTCTCACCTCAAGTTCAAGAACTTACAAGAATAAAGTCTTTCATGACAAAATAAGTTCGAGGAAGAAGTCATCCATGGACCGCCAAGTTCTCCTAAATCCACACCATCATCGGGTGCATTACGTAGGAGAAGTGGATTTAGAGTGTCCAACTAATTTAAGTTGAGGCACAACAACGTCTAGCCAAAGACGTTAAAAAAAGGCGCTTCTTAGGAGGCAACCTATGTCCATTTCCTTTTCTCAATTGTTTTTTCTCTCATCTAACTTCTTGTAAGTGTTGTCATACCACTAAAATTTATTTTTGCAGGTCAAGGTGAACATGCATAAACCCTACAGTTAGGCGTGCACATGCCTAATTCGGCCAACTAATCTGTCAAAAGGTATGAGCATCCATAAGGGACTCTCCCTCTCATTCTCGGTCTCACAATTCTCGAGCTCCCGCAGTTCTACCACTTAACTCCGGATCACTAAGGGACGTTCTCTTTCTATTTTGCTCTTATTTTATCGTTCTAGATATGTGATGTGGTCGAGGATTTTTACTAAGGATAAAATTGAAAATTTTACCCGGCACAATTGCACACCAAGTGAATTGCGATTTTCGAAAGAGGTGCTCTTTTCAAGGAACAAATGGGTCTCACTCAATCAATAGTCCCCCCCATAAAAAAATAATATTTTGGTACTTATAGTGGTGTTGTAAATTATATGGTATGGTGGATTGTATATATTTTGTGTATGCCTCCTATAAAATAAATTACATTTTTGCCCTTACAAGTTAATAATTTTTATCGCGATGTATATCATACAATCCCCCACTCTCGAATGGAATATGCACACCCGGTGTAATTTTTTTTATCCGAGAGTGAACACTTTTCTAAATTTTGTTAACACATGGGAGTGGATGGGTGGTAGTCATTTATTATTTTCAATTCATTGGGGGTGTGCGAATACGCTTGGCCAATAGTGTCTGGTTTTTTATGTGCATCTAGACAGGTTTCTTGGTCGTAAAGCACTTTTGCCATGTTGTTCACCTCGAGTCCAGGGCTCGAGTTGAGTGCCTAGTAGTGGTGCTACACCTCGAGCCCGAGGTGCGGGGGTGCTTGAGGTGGAGCGGGGTGGGTGGGTGGCGTCCCCCCTGTGGCAGCTCAAGGCCATGCCTCGAGCTGGTGGGGGCGCGGCCTCTCTTTAGCTCGAGGCCGGGCCTCGAGCTGGGGGGTAGCGTCCCCCCTACTGCAGCTCGAGGCGCTGTGCCTCGAGCTGGGGGAATGGCGTCCCCCCTGCTGCAGCTCGAGGCTGTGCCTCGAGCTGGGGGGGGCCCCCCTCCGGCGCCCCCTCGCACCCCCCTCGAGCCTTTGGCTTGAGTCCTCAAGTGTTGGGAGAAGGTGCTTATTTTTACGTCCCATGAGTTTTGCACCTAGGGGAAAAGTGTGGAAAGTAAGAACTCCAACCACTACACCATCAAATATTTCTTGATAATATTTGTTCACATTTTCTATTGGTAGAGGTTGTTCAGAATTTATTCATCATTTGCGCCGAACTCTTTCATTTGTTTTGAGAAATTCGATGTCATCTTCAAGAGATGAGATTTCCTGTAAACAATTCTTACATTGGGTGATGGAGCCCCCCAAGACCTAGAAGAAGATGAAGTGACGCCATTTTTTTAAGGACGTAGCCTCTTGGGGTGATTTTTTCACCATCCATTAGGTTGAAAATTTCGGTAGGCAACTCGATAGTCCTCCACATTCATAAATGTAGTCACTACACTTACTAAGTTCTTGTTTTGTTCTCTTATAATTGCATTCGTCAGATGTTGCCTCAAGGGGTGTTTTTGCTCAAGCCCCAAAGTTAGGATTTTACGAACTTTGGAAGGGGGGCCAAAATTTTCCGATTCCAACATTTTTACGAGGGGACCTTGCATCAAGAATTTGATAAGGGGACGTTGCCTCAAAGGATACTTCATGTCCCGGAGTCGGTCTTTTACCAACTTCAAAGGGATGTAAAGTTTCCAGGGCGACATTATTGACGAGGATCTCAATAAAAGTTCCATTTAGGGGGGTCCCGGGGCAATAGCGACTTTTGTCTATATGACAATGACGATTTTTGCCTCTATGGTCCTCGTGAAACTTCAAGGATCTCTATGTCTAAGTTTGTTTCATTTGTTGGGACTACGACAAGAAAACCAATTTCATTAGTTAAAATTCAGAATACAAAGTTTTAGGAAAATTCAAAAGGGGAGAAGGATATGTTGAGCAACTACTCAAGTTTTCTCCTATTACAAGTGAATAGCCAGAAAATAATTTTTCCCACTACGTGAACTTCGAGTTACTCCATCGTGCCTTGTTGATCTTTTTGAGGTCACGGGATGACTCCTGCGGTGGGATAGTTATCGTCACGAGGAGTTGGTGCATTCGGCCCACGATCAAATTGGTGTCCTTGTGGATAGTGGTTGACATATTCCTTTAAGTGTCCCCGCTGGATCAATTTTTCTATCTCATTCTTCAGATGATGACATTCCTCCGTCGTGTGTCCCCTGTCCCAATGAAAATGACAATACTTATCAGATTTGAGTCTCTTGGGGTTATCTTTCATGTTTGCCGGCCATTGACTGATTAGTCCTTGCTGTTTCGCCACCATTAATATCTTCCCTCTGGGAGCATTCAAGGCGGTATAGTGAGCAAACCCCGCCGGAGGTACATGCTTGCATTCCTCTTTTTTTTTAGCTCCTTTTCCTCTTTCCAACCCTTCCTTTTGCCGCTAAAGGAATGATCCAAAGTATTAGACTCCTCAATCCGGATGTATTTCTGGGAGCGCACGAGTAAATCTCCATAGTGTTAGTGGGCTTGCCGGCTATGGACTCCTTGAATCTTTCTGGTAGCAGATTCTGTTGGATAATACTAGCCAACAAATCATGATTAACATGAGGAACTTCATGCACTGCGTCCACGATTCTTTGGATGTAGTATCTCAAAGCTTCGCCCTCCCTTTGGCGAATGGTGAATAGAGATGCAGCCGTTTTCGGAACTTTCTTGTTCATGGAGAAGTGATGTAAGAAATGTTGAACCAACTGTTCGAGGCTAGAAATAGTTCCAGCGAGCAGTTGGTTGAACCAGACTAATGCATTTTTTGACAACGTAGTGCGAAAGACCTTGCAGTAACGGCGTCACTCAGATCGTACCAATCAATCTTAGGATAAAATTTATCTAAGTGTTCTTGTGGGTCTCCCGTTCTATCATATTCCGATAGATTCGAGACCTTGAGGCCTGCTGGGAGCGCTTCGGCTAGAATGTTCGGGGCGAAAGGGCTACGTCTTGGAGGAGCTACGGCCAATGACAAGTAGGAATCCTCGACCCCTTTAGGTGGTGGGGGAGCGGAAGATTCTCGATTGCAGAGATTATGACCTTGAGTCTGTGCAACTTCATGCCTAGAGATCTTGTTGTTCACTTCCTCCTACCTCTCCTCCTCCTCCTCGGGAGCCGAGGATATTTCTCGACTTCTGCGAGGGGAAGGAGGGGGTGGGTTCGCAGGTTGTCGCGCTACAAATTGGCCTACGGCTTGTGCCGCCGCTCGAGTAGATGCATCGCGTATCATGGCGAGCAAAGCTTCTTGTGTGAGTTGGATCATCGGTTCTTGGGGTGGAGTTTCTGGGGGGAGCGCTCTCCCGGGAGGTGCGGGCGGAGATTGTTGACGTGGAGGAATCTCCCCATTGAGGGTTACTTGCACATGCGTCAGGGGGTTACCTCCTGGGGTGGTGACTGTTCACGAGGCGGGTCTTGTTCTACCAAGTCTCGAGACCTGGTGTGCATACTCAATGTCGAGATAAATGTTCCCACATACGGCGCCAATGATGTGGTCGAGGATTTTTACTAAGGATAAAATTGGGAATTTTACCTCGACACAATTGCACACCAAGTGAATTGCGATTCCCGAAAGAGGTGCTCTTTTCAAGGAAAAAATGGGTCTCACTCAATGAATAGTCCCCCCCATAAAAAATTAATATTTTGGTACTTATAGTGGTGTTGTATATTATATAATGTGGTGGGTTGTATATGTTTAGTGTATGCCTCCTATATAATAAATTACATTTTTGCCTTTACAAGTTAATAATTTTTACCAATGTATATCAATATGCATGCTTGCCACATTGGGGACAATGTGGAATTAAGTGGAGGGAGGGTGTAATTATTTTGATTGATGTTTGCTACCTGTTCCATATTTGTTGAAACCCAAAATTTTTTTTCTTGTCCTCATGCTAGCTTTATGATCAAAGATTTAAGATAATCAAGTAATAATTTGATAATGTGTGATAAGGGAGTGCATCTAATGACTATTGACAACTTACGGTTAAGAACTTGTTTTTGCAACTGGTGATTTGATTTGAAAATTGAATGTGGAAAATTGGTGGACATAACCTACCTATAGAGGATTTTTGAGCCTATACACTCATGAAAATCTACAATTTTTCTTGTCTTGAGAGACAATGCTTCATGATTTTTGTCTTCCTAGAACTTGCTTTGAACCATATCGAGACCACATCTCTATGCATTCACTTGAAAATGATAAAGGCACTAGGATAAAAACCCCTTTATCTTAAAAGACCACCCACATGCAATTCTCCTTAGTAAGCCCATTGGAGCCTTATAAGCCTTAATTCCTTGTTATGAAATCCCAAGTATAAACAAACTCTACCATCTTTTTATTACCCTTGTTTGGTCCTTCCAAGGACTAGTAGAGCGTCAAGGAAACAAAGATGTATTCTAAGTATGTGTTTTGACATTAAATGTGGAGATATCTCAATTATTGTAAAGGAGGTTTATGAGCTAACATGTCATGTGACAATCTTGTTCTATGCCTTAATAGACAAAGAAAGAGAGGAAAGAAAGAAAAGAAAAGAAAAAAAAGTACCTTCGAAACAAAAAAACCAAGAAAAAGAAAATGAAAAAAAAAGGGAAAAAGAAAAAAATCAAGGCAAGAAAAAAAAAATACTCTATCTCTTTGAAAGAAAGGCATAGCTCAAGTCGAGGAAATTAGGACATGAAATTAGAGTATGAGATAGATCAATTTTGAGGAGCTTGGATTCTTACATTCATTACTTGGTGCTCTAATTTAGTTCCTTGGATTTTCACCTCATTTTTTTTCCTAATTCTTCCTACATCTAAACCAAAGCCCCATTACAATCAAAATATAAGACCTCTTGATTCAAGTGTGTCTATATTTAAAAGTGGTGGAGATTTTGGTGTATAATTAAGCCTACGGTGAAGCATTTTCATAGCAAGAATTTGAGCGAAACACTCAATCAAAAACACTTGAGAGATTGGGAGATATGACAACATAGTCCACTTGTTTCTCATGCTTAGTTTTTGATGAAAATCATCTTGAAAAAACTTGTTTGAAGCTTGTTGAGTTGTCTTTTATCATATGGTGTACCATTCTTTGAACATTTAATTAGATTTTTGCTTGGGTACTTTCGTCTGGGATCCCTAAAAGTTTGGAATGAAATTCTTGAACCTATTTTATCTCTATTTCTTTGCATTGAGGACGAGCAAAAGGTTAAGTGGGGAGATATTTGATAGGATCGCATTTTGTGCTTATTTCATATTATATTTTGATCTATTTTGTGACAAAAATGCTCCTAATTAAATATTATTTTGCAGCATTAGGGCAAATGAAATTGAAATGAAAAAAAGAACCAAAATGGAAATTCAGACAAGACTCAAACTCGATTTTTAGCAAGAATTTGGAGCTGCTTGGACTACCTTTTGATGAATGAGGATTTTAACTAGGATTATAATTTTATTCCCATTAGTCTTTTAATTCAATTAGGAATCTATCTTTAATCCTAGTAGAATTAGGTATCTAGTTATTATATATATGTGATGTAATTCACTTTAAGAGACAACTTTTGAACTCTTGAGAATTTTAGACCTTGAATTCTTGTCTCTATATTTCTCTACGTTTTTATGATATTTTCTTATTTTGCTTTTCGTGCGTTCTCCCATGAGCATGTCTAGTTAGTTATCTCATTCTAGTTGAACACTTGGTGAATGCTTAAATCCAACGAGTTGTGAGATCTAATTTATGCTTTCTACTTTTATTCATATTGGTATTTGTGTTGTTCTCTGTGCTTTTTGTTAAAAATAATTTGATTTATAAATGATAGGTATCTTTATAAATTGTCAAGAATATTTGCCTAGCCAATTGAACTTGCAAATCCGTAATTGTTTGTTTAGTTCAATAACTAGTGGTAACATAGCATAATTGATTATGTAGAAGTCTTCGATTATGTTGTGGGGAATGGACAATCTAACTTAAATAAATCCTCGTAGGAATTTATTGGTTACAATTGGGCCTTTCCAGTTCTTAATGCTGTCTGTAAATTAAATCTTGAGAATGTTCTCAAGGTTGTTTACTGATTAGGGATTTAGTTAATGGACGTTCCTTGACTATCCACAAGGTAAGGAAAGGTGAGGTCGTTAAGTTGTACCAATGGCCATAACCAATTTATCTATCATGCATGATTGTTATCTTTGCATCTATGATCGACCGTAAAATTAAACATGATCCTGTCTTTAACTGGAGTACTCTTTTCTTATATTTATCTCTTCTAATTTTATTAGCTTTTTAATTTAATTTAGTTTTTATTTTTATTCTTCTTCACA
This sequence comes from Sesamum indicum, assembly GCF_000512975.1. Lineage (NCBI taxonomy): Eukaryota > Viridiplantae > Streptophyta > Magnoliopsida > Lamiales > Pedaliaceae > Sesamum > Sesamum indicum. The sequence continues at coordinate 3,358,814 of NC_026155.1, forward strand.
ATTATAAACCCCCCCAATTATTTTTATTTTTGAAGGAATTAATTTAAAACCAATCCTTGTGGATTCGATCCTACTCTCACTTCTACAAAAGTGTTCGTAGGAATTATTTTTGGTGGATTCGACATCCACCATGTGGCTAGAAGTTCGCTGACTACTTCCGCCAATAGCAACACACTCCTGCTCGGCACTACCGCAGCGCGCCGACAGGAATCACAATAATGATAGCAACAACAACAAGGCCAGTAAATTGAACACGTGATTTCAGAAAGTAGATTGAATTAAACTGAAAAATTGCGTATACAGTAGACAACGATGCTAGAGCAAGGGGATCTCTTTGACGGGGACTCTAACACATCATTAAACCCAGCTTCTATTTCTATAATAGGATTAAAAAAGATTTTTCTATTTAAAGCAATAGACACTAAAAAGATTGAAAAACGCACCTCAGGAAGCCAAACGTCCCCTAAGCAATAAAAACAAAACAAAGCAAACTAACAAAGCAAAATAAAAGACCAACACCTAAAACTCTAAAACTACAGAAGTCCAGTGTCTATCGGTGAAGGTTGTTTGGTCGGCCATGTAGAACGGTTGTGTCGTCAAAATACGCGTCAAGGTGTCGAGTGCGCGGGCAGCACTTGACATTCTCCCCCACCTTTGCGGGTGTCGTCCTCCTTGTCTGCTGAATATTTCTTCAATTATCTCACATGGAAGACATTATGGATTTTCCACCAGGAAGGCAACTCCACCTTGTAGGCCACCGTTCCAATACGCCTAATGATAGATAATGGGCCAACATACTTCTGCATCAACCGAGGATCTCTCCCCCTTGATGACTTGGATAATCTCGGATCTGGAACCTTTACCATTACATGGTCTCCCGCATTGAACTCGATGAAGCGGCGGTTTTGATCTGCATACTTCTTCATCCGCTTCTGAGCTTTATCTAGGTAACTTCTGGCAATATCAACGAAGAGATGAGCCGTCCCTTCTACCGTAATATGTTTTAGAGCTACGATAAAAGTAGCATACTTCAACCACCACGACGATAATAGAGCCTAAGTCTTCGACCTTAGGCAATCTAGAAATATAATCCATGGAGATGCTCTCCTGGGGTCTCTTTGGGATAGGAAGTGGTTGCAACAAACCAGCCTTTTTCTAATGGTCTACCTTGTCCTGCTGTCATATCAAGCAGGTGTGGACATAAGTCTCCACATCGTCCCGCATCTGTGGCCAATAGTAGGCCCTCTGCACGAAGGCGTAGGTGCGCTCCTGTTCTTGGTGTCCTGTGGCATTCCGAGATAAGTGATTTTCGTAGGTCCCCGCTTTTCAGCACATATACACGATTTCTCTTGGTCATCACCAATCCATCCTCAAGCCAAAGCTGTTTGCCCTGCTCGACAAGCTGGATCAGGCCTTGCGTTGCGGGATCACTCGATAGTAACTCCCGCACCCGATCCCTTACGGAGGTGGCAACTGCGCTAGAGGAGAGCGCTGCTATCGACTCCAAACTCGCCAAACCCGCCCTACGGCTTAGGCGTCTGCTGCATTGTTGCTGGAGCCAGCCCGATACTCCAACACAAAGTGAAACTCTAAGAACAACTCCTGCTAACGTGCCTGCCTACTGGTCAACTTTGAAGTGACTCACTGCAATATTGTCCATCCTGACCATGAAGGGAGACCCAACAAATAACACTGCCATAGTATAAGGTAATGAACTACGGCTAGCAATTCCTTCCCATGCACTGAATAGCGCCACTCAACATCCTTGAGTTTCCTGCTCCCAAAGGTATCTGGGTGACCGTCTTGCATTAGGACGCCTCCTAACGCATAGTCCGAAGTGTCTGTCTCCACCACCAACGACTTCAACATATCTGGTAAGGCCAGCACAGGATCTGTTACCATCGCTTTCTTCAAATCATCGAAGGCGACTTGGCATAGGGGCGTCCAATTCCAAGTCTCTGTCTTCTTCAATAAATTCGTTAAGGGCCGTGCTATCTCGGAGTAGCCTTTTACAAAGCGCCAATAATAATTCACCAAGCCGAGAAATGAGCGCAAGTGATGAACATCGCTCGGCGGCTGCCAATCCTCAATAGCTTGCACTTTCTTGGGGTCCCCGAATACGCCCTCTCTCCACAATGTGCCCTTAGAAACTCATAGTCTTCTGACCAAATGAGCACTTCGACACCTTCGCATATAGATTGTGCTCGCGGAGTCTCATCAAAACCTGCCGCAAATGGTTTACGTGCTCGGCCAAGGTTCCACTGTAAATCACAATGTCGTCTAGGTACACCACTACAAACTCATCAAGAAAACCATGGAGTACTTAGTTCATCAGGGTGCTGAAGGTTGTGGGAGCATTCGTCAAGGCAAAAGGCATGACAAGAAACTCGAAAGCTCCATACCTCGTGACCACTTTCATCTTCGCCTCATCGCCCTCCTTGATTTGGACCTGCCAATAGCCCGACCTCAAGTCTATCTTTGTAAAATAGTTCGCCCAACTTAAACGGTCGAAGCAGTCCGCCACGAATGGTATTGGATACTTGTTCTTTACAGTAATCTTATTCAGTGCCCGATAGTCACAGCACATGCGTAGGGAGCCATCGGCCTTCTTTTGAAATAGGACCGGCGCCCCATACGGGGACTTAGTGGGTTTGATGATTCCGCTCTCCAGCATCTCCTTCAACTGCTTCCTAAGCTTCAGAAGCTCTGGTTGCGACATCCTATACGGTGCCCTAGCGGGATGTTTCGTGCCAGGCACTAATTCAATTCCGTGATCCACTACACTTTTCTGCGGTAGCTTCCGAGGCAACTTATTTGGCATCACGTCCTCAAAATCTCTCAGCAACTTCTTTATTTCACCAGGGATGGGCCCTGACGTTTCCTCTATCTCCTCAAAACGAAGAGTGCACAAGTAGGATGGCTCATTCCGCTTGCGCCCCTTCTCAAATTGCATGGCCGACAGATACTTCTCTCCTATGCACCCAGCCAATGTGGGGATGATACAAGGTTTTGCCCCCACATCAGCGAATCAACGTGTGGTAAAATGGTTGTACGTGTATCCCGCAAAAATTCAAGCCCGAGGATGAGCTTGAAGTTGTCCATCACCAGGATAGAAAGGTTGGACTTGCCCTCATAAGGACCCACCTTAATCAGCACAGATTTGGCCACACCATCAATGGTTTGTGCGGCTGAGTTAATTCGCCTTCACTCGCTCAACTCCCTTCTCCAGCATGAGCCCGAGTCTCGCCACGTCGGCGCTTGCAAGGTAGTTGTGAGAGGCTCCAATATCAATCATGGCACGAATCGATTTGCCATGAATATTCACATCAACAAACATCAACCCCTTCTTCTCAGGATTCCAGGGCTGTGCATCTTCTTCCTGCTGGTTCACAGTAAGAGCCGGGGCAGTCTTTCTCGTAAGGGGTGGCATAACCTTCTTTGCCGCCACCTGGGACAATGTACTACATCATTGGGAGACGGCGCCCAAGTTTTCCTCATCGTCCTTCGAGTCATTCCCGCCATTCCTAGATGCTTGTGGCTCCATAGTCTTCGCGGCGACGCCTTGTCAGTAAAGGTCGCCAGCGTATTCAGTAATTGTTTCTTCAGATAGTCCCGATATCTATGCAGGCCATTGCATAGAAAGTACCCACTACTCCTCCACAGCGCCCCCTACCTGTTCTCCTGGGGCTGGAACTGCCCTGCGAACTACTCTGAGCATGGGGCTTCTCATCTCCCCCACCTCTATTGGAGTTACTCCTGAACGATCTCGCCCCACCCGGCTTATTCTATATGGGGTAAGACATCGTCTGCCTGTCCCTCCAAGTCTCTAGGTTGAAATCTGCCAAGCGTTCGGCTGTTGCCATATCCAAACTCAAATCAACCACCAGTTGGCGCTGCAGCTCAAGACGCACCAACTATTTCAAGCCTTCCATGAAAGTGAACAGCTTATCCTTCTCCGACATGTCTCAGATATTCAGCATCAGTGTCGAGAAGGCTTTCACATATTCTTGCACGGAGCCTGTATGCTCCAACTACCACAATGCCTGCTTGGCATTGTACTCGACATTCTCCGGGAAGAACTGCTCTTGGATCGCCTTCCAAAGAAGGGCCCAAGTATCAAGCCGCACTTGATGGGCTTGTATCTCCGCATATTTGGTGCGCCACCATAGCTTGGCATCACCCGTCAGATACATGGTCGCAGTCGATACCTTCCTCGCCTCATCGTGCACATCTGGCGCAAGGAAGTATTTCTCAATGTAAAAAATGAAGTTCTCGACCTCCGTCGCATCCCGAGCACCCCCATAGGCCTTCGGTTTGAGAATCCGAAGCCTAGCACTAGGGTCATGAGCAACAATAGGGGCGTTACTCACTGCACGTTGGAGCAGACCAATCTAAATAGACATCTGCTCATGTCACGCTGCATATCGGCAAAATCAACGCCTCTAAAGGCACCAGCTATCTCTTGGATCACCTACCAATATTCATGCAGCTCCGAATTCAGTACCGTGATCTCAGATTCCAGGGAAGAGACCTTCTCCTCCAAATTCATCACCAATTGAGTCAACCGAGAGTGTTTGTCCTTCGGGTTCTCAGCTCGCTCGCTAGGCGATGCTGCATGTCGCGGGCTCTCCGCATCTTGCCCCGACACTCTCCCAGAAGGATTTGTTTGGGTCTCCGCAACCCGCGTCCGCCCCATGACGGCAAGAGGCTCTGATACCACTTTTCACAAGGTGCCTTCCGCAACACGGGGAAAAGGGCACCGTGTAGCTAGCTGTCCATTGGCTACTTCCGCCAATAGCAACACACTCCCGCTCGGCACTAATGCAACGCGTCAACAAGAATCACAATAATGATAGCAACAATAGCAACGACAATAAATTGAACACGCAATTTCAGAAAGTAGATTGCATTAAATTAAAAATTTCGTATACAGTAGACAACGATGCTAGAGCAAGGGGATCGCCTTGAGGGGGACCCTAACATGTCACTAGACCAAGCTTCTTGGACTTATTCCCCCCTATAATAGGCTTAAAAAAGATTTTTCTATTTAAAGCAATAGACACTAAAAAAATTGAAAAACGCAACTAAGGAGGCCTAACATCCCCTGAGCAATCAAAACAAAACAAAGCAAAATAAAAGACCAACACCTAAAACTCTAAGATTGCGGAAGTCCAGCGTCTGTTGGCGAAGGTTGTTTGTTCGGCCATGTAGAACGGTTGCGTGGCTGAAATGCGCGTCAAGGGTGACGAGTGCGCAGGCGGCCCTCGACACCGCATCTAGCGTCGACGATGGTGGAACAATTGTTGGTGAAGACCCCGCCTTGCATGATTGAGCCTTTGGAGGATGATTGGCACGTAGATGTAGTTCCTCACCAAGACGCCACAGTGGGTAAGCCATCGAAGCCTTCACAACTGTTTATTGGTAATGTGCCGATTATTACTTCCCATGATTTTAATGGTACAATGGATATGATTGCTGAGACGTTTGACAACTCCTCTTGTAAAACCTTAACATTTATTCCATCTTTGGTTCAAAATGGGGAAATTTTTGTTCGTTCATCGTTGGATATCATTACTAAAGGGTCGAAGAGATGAGCCACCGTGGTGGGTATTTCCTTGGCAAGAAATCATACTTTCATCACCTTGATGGATTTGTTTGTTCCGTGAGGCTGGCCGTTAAGGAGGTCAAGACTACTTCCAACGGCTTCGTTTTCTTTCAATTCAAAACAGTGGTAGCCATGGAGGAGGTGATTGAGGGTGGTCCTTCGTTGTTCTAAGGACAACCTATTGTTCTTCAACGGTGGGAGCCTAGCATGGTGTTACGAAAGCATAAGCAGGTTCCGGATTAAACTGCGTCACCTACCAGTAGAGCTATGTACGGTGGAGGGATTGAGCATGGTGGCAAGTGGTATTGGCCGCCCCTTATATCCAGATGCTATTACAAGAGCGTGCACGAGGCTTGACTTTGCGAGAGTTTGTGTTACGCTTGACATATCCTTAAAATTACTATGGCACATTATCCTTATGATTCCTAAAGCAGAAGGTAGTGAGATGGCTTGCAAGGTAGATGAGGAATATGAGTAGTTGACGCCTAAATGCACTAGTTGTTGCGCCTAGGATATGCAACGACTGCATGTCCATTGAATAAGGTTGCTTCCAAGCCTCCTGTGTCAGTTTATGTTCAACGTCCAAGCCACAACGAAATAGCCAGTTCCTGTTTCACCTATGGTCGGTTAGAAAGAACGAAGCAAACTTTAACTTAGCCGGCCCCTTAAGTGCCTATGCGATCGAAGATCAAGAGTGATGGAGGAAAAGGTAAGGAAGTCCTGTTACATAATTCATTTAACGCTCTTATGTTGGATGAGGATGTTGCAGATTTGTCATGGGGTCCTAATGCACGTAGCCCCTCCATTAATCTTACATAAATCTTGCGGTTTGGAATGTACGGGGACTCAACCACAGAGATCATCAAGTGGCGCTTATGGACCTTGTGGTTGAATATAAGCTGCAGTTTGTGAGCATTCTTAAAACACGTGTATCTTTCTCCAAATTTACTCATGTTCAGGAGTGTCTTCTCCGACAACGGCGGTGGTTCACGGATCATATGGTCTGGAGAATCGTATTTGGATAGCATGGTTTGATGACTTTCTGGGATGTAGATATACTGGAATCAGGTGTTCAGTTTATTCACTGACGTATTCATATATATGCTTTACATATTTCTATATTATTTACCGTTGTGTATGGTGCTAATGAGGTAGAGGAGTGGAGGTTGCTTTAGGAGGCTCTTGGTATGATTTCTCGACAGGGTCCTGATGTTCAATTATTGGTTGGGGGTGACTTAAATGTTGTGTTAGATTTGAGTGAGGTGCGTGGGACCTTCGGTGATATTGCAGGGGCTATGGCGGATTTTAATGCTTGCATACTTGATGGGGGCCTCATTCGCTTGCCCATGCAGGGGGAAGCTTTACATGGCACAATCATAGCATTGGCTAGCGCAGCTTGTGTAAAGACTTGACCGACTGCTGGTTAACGACTGGTGGCTGGAGAGATGGCCAAATTCTCTTTACCATAGCCTTATCCTAAGAACCTCTGATCATTCTCCATTGGTTCTTTATGGGGACAACACCAATAGCCCGATTAGTATGTTTCGATTTGATAATTATCTTGCTATGTCACCAAATTTCATGCCTACAGTGCGGAGCATATGGCGGCACCCTATTCTGGGTTCTTCGATGTATGGTGTTACTCGAAAATTGAAAGCTTTGAAGACTTTGGTTAGACAAATGAGGAGGAATAAGGGTGACCTGGCTAAGAATGTGAAAGATGAGGCTGGTTTCTTGGAGGTCTTACAGTCTATCAGGCAGTTGAGCTGGCATGATGCATTATTGCGGCAGTTGGAATACTGTTGTTGGTTAGTATTCTTCAAGGCAACTAAGATGGAGCAAGTTATGCTTGAGCAACGGGCTAAGATGTAGTGGATGAAAGATGGGGACCAGTGCACTCGTGTGTGTTTCCGTAAGGTGGTGACACGGTGTGTTGCTAGAAGAATATATAAAATACAGAATGATGATGGTTATATGATCACGGAGTTTGCGGTGATTAATGAATTTGTGGGCTATTACACGTGGCTACTTTGGGGTGATAGAGCACAACGGTTCATGAACCTTTCCTTCCTTTGTCCTTGGGCTTGGTATCTTGTCTCTAAGGAGGATATCCCTACCCTCCTTAATCTGTTACGGATGAGGAAGTGAAGATGGCGATTTTTGACATAGACGAGGATAAATCTCCTAGACCAGATAGTTACTCGTTTGGGTTCTATAAGGCGGTCGGGCTGGTGGTGGGCCATGAAGTTGCTACGCCGATTCTGGATTTCTTCACTACTGGCCATTTGCTCTAGTAGGTGAATACTACCCTACTCCTCCCTAAGGTACGCTCCCTTACCAATGTGGCTGAGTTTCTCTCCTGTTGTAATGTGTTATATAAGGCGATCACTCGTATTATTGTGAAGCGATTGAGTATTGTGTTGGGGAAAATCATTAGCCCATCTCAGAATGCCTTCATACCAGGACGTTACATTGGGGATAATGTGTTCTCAGCCCAGGAACTGTTTTCAGGTTATAATTAGCAGCCGTTGCCACTGAGATGCGCTTTAAAAGTTGACCTGCGCAAGGTATATGATAAAGTGGAATGGGAGTTCCTCTTTGCGACTCTTCGGCTCTTTCGATTTCCGCCGCAGTTTATTAGTTGGATTGAAGAATGAGTGACTACGAAATCCTTCTCGGTATACATTAACTAGGTTGCTCATGGCTTTTTTCAGGGGGCTCGTCGTCTTTGCCAAGATGATCCCATGTCCCCATACCTATTTGTGCTAGTTATGGAGGTGCTGCATTTATTGCTTCAACAGCTTATTGAGCAGGATGAGATATTTACCCACCACTGGTACTATCGAGAAAGTAGACTATTCCTCTTAGCCTTTGCAGATGATTTATTACTCTTTTGCCATGCTGATACTGCATCTATCTCGGTATTTAAAAAGGGCCTGGATTTACTTTTATGTCTAACCTGTGTGCTAACCCGGACAAAAGCCACTTTTTCCTATCTAAATTTGCCACCTACACCACTGAGAGCATTCATGAGTTGCTAGGCTTCTAAGAGGGATCACTGCCAGTGCGTTATCTTGGAGTGCCCCTCTTGTCATCTCGATTAAAAATTGCTGATTGTGCCCCCTTACTTCTCAAGATAGATAATCGTATTAAAGGTTGGGAGGGTATTTCTCTTTCATTTGCGGGACAAGTGCAAGTGTTGTTCTTATGGTACTCAATATTTATTGGGTAATGACTTCGTATTGCCTAAAGGAGTTATTAAAGAGGTGGAGAAATGCTTGAAAACCTTTTTGTTGCATGGTCCTAATGGGGGGGGGGGCTACCCTAAGGTTACAAGGCACCGTATGTATAAACCGATCGAGGAAGGGGGGCTAGGCATCCGGGATATTGGAATGATCGTCTTGCGGGTTTTCTAGGGTGAATGGACTTCTGTTTGAGTGGATTGTTTTTCATATACGCTTGCATGGGCAGACGATTTGGACGATGAATACACAGTTGGGTTCCCGGGGATGGAGGAAACTTCTTTGTCTACAGGACGTCCTCCTCCCTTTCGTGGAGTACAAAGTTGGTGATGGTGCCACATTTTGTCTATGGAAAGATCCATGGCACACCTTTGGACCTCTGATAAACAGGTTCCTGCAGGCCTCTAGACTTACTCATTTAGAGGAGGCAGCTCGTCTCGATACAGTCATTTTATATGGGTAGTGGCAATGGTCGCCTATCACGGGTATAGATTGCATCCAAATGCTATATTTGCTCCCTACTTTTCATGGGGGGCGAGATGCAGTTATTTGGCATTTGCAAAATGGAGTGTACTCTTTAGCTTCGGCCTATAATCTGTTTTCACCCCTAGGTCCTGAAGTAGCTTGGGCTTCATTACTTATGGGAGCATTCAAGACTCCCTAGCATAATTTTATATTGTGCCTTGCTGTACTCAGTAAGTTGTCTATGATGGATCAGGCATAGTTACATCACTTCGATGATTCTTGTGTGCTGTGCCCGGCGGGTACCTTGGAAACTCATTCTCACCTATTTTTTTATTACCCGTACTCGAGGAGGGTGTTGGTAGCCATTCGGGTTCCAATGGCCTAACGGGGACTGGTCTGTGGATATCTTGTGGGCTGCGAGGAGATAGAAGGGATGGCACCTTGTGAGCTCTGCTTACCGTCCGTTACTTGCATCGTTGATATACCACCTATGGAACGAGCGCAATAGACGGAGATTCCAGCAAATTACAAGGACGACAGACGTGTTGGCCGGCATTGTAGTTGAGATGGTTAGGTAGAGAATTCTTATTGTTCACTTACTTGATTTTGTTAGTAAACGAGACTTATATAGATTCTGACGCATCCTCTGGCCTGTAGGGAATGCAACTCTTTGATATGGCTTGTTGTATTGTACTTTTGCACTTTTCTTTCATTACTATAATTTACCTTCACTGAAAAAAAAAAATTACACATCCTCTAGAAGTGTCAACAACATTGCATAAACTATCCCTATTTTTATTTTACCATAAGTGATTTCTGTAATTACGCAAAGAGAGGAGCGATTTCTGTAAATAAACAAGGAATAATAACACTCACCTTCTTGAAGTTTGGTATAATTACACATAGACTCCCTGTGGTTTGAAAAATTACATTTAGTACCCTTGAGGTTTGCTTCTATCTAACAAATAAGTCTCCCTGTTAGTCAAAGTTCAATAAATTTGCTGATATTAACAAAAAAATAGATATTTAACCCCGACTGACATTACTAATTTATTGCACCTCAAATAATTTTATATGATGAAATTACCCTCGTTATAAGGGTAGCTTAGCCAATTAAGTGTAAATATTAATTTCTATTTAATTTTTTTTGTTAATATCAAAAGATTAAGTGAATTTTAATTATCAGATAGACCTATTTGTTAGACGAAAACAACTTTATGGGTACTAATTGTAATTTTTTAAATACGTATAATTATATCAAATTTCAAAAGAGAAAAGTATAATTATCCCAATAAACAATTGATTAAAATGAGTCAATATAATTGTCCCTAAAAGCTATTTCAATTGAAGAAACTGTCAATATTTTTTCTGCCCAAAATTATTAAAATATTACCCAATTTGATCCCAACTATAGCCTTATCGAAGTATTTGAAATTAAATTAAATTCAAACCGGACCAAATATATAATGAGTCGATCAATTCAAACAAGTAAAAAATTTATCTTTTTTATTGAAAGTTGAAATCTTGATACGTCTACTGATATAAAAGAGAAAGTTAATTATCTATGACGATTTGTGACACCACAATACAAAATTTAAAATTCCAATTGTACCCTTAAATAATACTAGTATGTATGACACACTCAAATGAGTGTGTATAATTAAATAAAAATTTTCAAAATTAATTTATATTTTTTCTTTAAAAAAGAATAAGTTATAAAGAGCTAGTGGAAGTTGAAAAGAATAAGCAATATGGGAGTTTAGAAGAGTGGTTTGGAGAAGAGCGGGAAGGTGGAAAATTAACAAATAAATAAAATAATTAAATTAAATATTAAAAATAATATAACTTAGCAGACAAAGAAAGTGAGACACTAAAGGGGTGCTCTCACTTAATTATAAGGTATAGATACTAATATAATGAAGCGAGTCAATTGGCTCGAGAAGCATGACGAAAGCGCAAAAAAATTGAAAAATAATTCGATTAAAGTATGCAATGTCCACAGGCGTTCGTTGTACAATAAATATAAATAGGCCATAGAATAAACAAGAAAAACGAAAGGAGACAGAAAACGTAAATAATAGTTTTACCCTTGCATATTTTTCTTGTACGACTTCTTTCGTTGATTCCTTTCTATTTTCGGCTCCGTTCATAGTGAGATTCGATTTGGAGATCTTCCAAAGAATGACACACCACCACAAAAGGATGTGGATATTTCGTGCTAGCAAACATCCATAGAAGTCTAAAGAATCAACAACATTATTGTTTAACGTTTGATCCTTTGTCTCACTTTCGAATTCTAAGATCTTGAGAGAGTTTTTGAAGGGCAAAAAGGACAAAAAATTGTGTATGTGGTGTGTGCAACAAGTACTATTCGGCTAGGGTAGATTTTAGAGTTATATATGTGACCTACAAGATACCAAGGACTCTTGAATCAAGACTTCTACAACCAACCTTTGCCAATTAAGCTACCTTGTGGCTGATTTTGGTGCACCCCTAGAGCACAATTTGGCCATACACACCATAGGAGGAGTTTCGGCTCCTCCTTAACCTAGCCAAGGTCTAATTAAAGTTTGGGCTTGCATTTTAATAGACCAGGCTTAATTAAATAAAATTAATCCAGCCCATATTTCATGGACTTAAATTAAACATAGTTTAATTCCAAGCCTAAAATTAAAAGATTCTTTAATCCAATTAAAGGATTCAAGCCTTTTTTTCTTATTATCATTATTATCTCTCCATCAATTTATGAATTCAATTCGTAAATTGGACCAAGCTCAATAAAATTAATCCAATTAATTCCAATAACTAACTTAAAATTTTAATTAATCAAATTAATTAAATTTTAAGTGATCCATCCAATGGACTGATCTAAATAAATGATCCAATTATTTATTCTTTCGTTTATTTTAAAAATGGAAGTAAATAAGTGATAGGACTATCCTTTATTAAATGAATGATAAAATAGCTTGCTATTAATTGTAAGGTGTTTACTTATTTGTATTAAGAAGAGCACATTAATTTTATCTTGCATTTACATCACAGGAAAATAAGTGTTTAGCTACCATGCCGAAATTGTAACGAAAGGCCAAAATCAGTAGGAAAAATCTTTTTGCTACGAATTCGCTATGAATTTTGATCATAGGAAAGATTAGTGTGTCAAATGCTTCACTAAAAATAAAATTCGTAGCAAAAAGACATTTGCTACGACAGAATTAGCTTTAATTAGACCTCATTTTTGTTGCAAAAAATTAACAAATATCACCATCTTTTGGGAAAAAATATTTTTTTAGTCCGTTAAGTATGCCCAATTGTAGTTTTTGTCCTATAAGTATGCCTATTTTTTATTAACTCTAGTAACTAGCAAAATTGATTATATTTAGTCCTCCGATGGATTGGATTTATAATTTGCTCCGAAGAAGATATATGGATGGACACCTAGATGTGTTTTTGTCGATTTATAATACTATGTGGCTAAAATCATGAGGTGGAAGACAAGTTAACAATCTTTTGGATGGAAGAAATGTGAGTTTTCCCTCCAAAACACTTTTCCTAACCAACAAAATATATTTTCTTCTCCCCATGCTTGCACAAACCCATTTTTCTCCTTTATCTCTCGGTTCCAATGTCTTCTTTAATGGAAGGATCACTTTTTTGTTACTGCGGAAAGAGAGCAATGGTTTAGACTTCTTGGACTAATCAAAATCCAAGAAGGAGGTTCCATTCCTGTCAAGATTACAAGGTAATAAGCTCACTTTTTTCCCTAATCAATTTTGTTTAATTTTTTTTGAACTTTTTAAATGAATTTAGTTTTGTAGAGAGAAGGGTCTGCCCAGTCAACATACAAGCCATGTATGCAAGCAATGTACTCTCCCATGTGGCATGACTCGTGGTTAATCGGCCGAAAATTGGACCAACTAATTTACACGTTGGCAAGTTCTAGATAAATTTAAAATTTTGGCCAAAAAAAAAAAAATAGAAAACCCTCAAACGGACTAAATCTAAATCAATTTTGCAAGTTACTGGAGTTAATAAAAAATGAGCATACTTATAGGATTAAAACTAAAATTGGACATCTTAACGGATTAAAAAATTATTTTTCCCCATCTTTTGCTATGATTATCGAGCCGTAGCCATCACATGAGTATTGGCTACAAAAAAAATAACGTTTGTTACAACCACAGATTCTGATTTGCATTTTTACAATGATCCTAATGTTGTTTTCAATATTTATTATTATTATTACTTTTATAATTTTATTTATTTTAATAATTGAAAGTATTATTAAATTATCAATATATCTAAAAATTAAATTACATTTCAACAAATTTGTATACTAAATTTTGCATTTAATTAACTAAAGAGTATCATAAAATAACTTGCACATTATACACAACTAATATTTGTACCGACATTGAATAACAATTAGACAACCTCCATATCACTAGCAAATATTACATATCTAATAAGTTAACTTGACAAAAATACAATTTTCTAATCCTGATATGTACAAATTACTTGTAACTACATATTGTACAGGTTTCAGCCGATGCTCCAGAAATTACACAATTCTTATCCATAGTGATTAGCCAATGAAAAGAAAGTAAAGATGCGTATATACTGGAACCCAACATACATGCGGTAGAGAAAAAAGTGGCTTCTTCGTACTTTTGGTCTCGTATGTGTACCATATCTAACGTGAGCACATCACTAAGCGATTTGATGGAGTACATAGAGATACATGTATTGTAGGTGCGCTGATGGTTCGAAATGTGCAGCAGAAGATTCTTAGTGTAGAATTACCTACTGCTATTAGCACTTGTGCGTTTTATCGCTTATGACGGATTTCCTGGTCTATCGATAAAATGGTTTAAATTAAGCAAGTTGTATTGTACTATTATATTTTTTAATTTAATAAAAATTACCTTTACCGAAAATAACTTGGTTGGTTCAGAACTTCATGACCTAAAATATTATAACCATAAAATCCGAATAAATAAAATTAAAAAGAAAAAGTATACAAAGTTGCAAGGTGAAAGAAAAAAGACCAGATTTTTATGTAAACAAACTCCCTTTGGACACATTTGTTAACAGCTTGTCCAAAAGTAGTAACATCTTCACTCGGTCCAACAAGAAGCTACTTTGACAAGAAATGAAACAAAAAAGAAGAGTAAAAGATATACACAGTCCTGATAGGGAGAATAACAAGTTTGTAATTTGAAATAAGGCATCGATGATTATAGTTTTTACATATCGAGTTTGAGTCTTACAGAGAGGTACGATGATTTTGCTCGAAGGGAGTTGCATACCGGTCATTGTTGACAACGGTAATAGAGTTTCTGGTTGCAGAGCGGATTTGCTGAAAGATGTAGCTGCCAGGAAGAGATAAAACAGATGAAGCTTTACTATAAGATCGATATCTGGGTTACGGGCAGCGAGAGCTAGGCATCTGATAGGTATACAGTGAAAATACCAAAAATGCCCTTCATTAAGGGTATTTTGGTCCTTTTCACCTAGGATCCGTGCCTTTTTGCCAGTCGGGTCGGATCCTACCCGACCCGGACACTACCAACCCGCTCGAAGACCCAAACAATTGTAGCTGTCCGATTGTAGACGCAAGCTAGCGGGATGAGGCCACGCGGCCTCCGCTACAGTATCCCGCTATGCCTTATAAATATCCCCTGCCGCAATATTTTGAGGTAATTAATGCTAATTTCATTCGAGCTACCTACCAGATCGCACACTTTTTCCTCGATTAGCCTAATTTGAGCGTCGGAGGGTCATTGTCGGGGACGTGCCCGACGAGCTCACCTTGCTTGTTTATTCTCAGGGATCCCAAACTTGGTCTTGGTCGAAGCCGATTGTCTATGGTGAGGTCGCTCATTTCCGGGTCGCAGATTTCGAGCAGGATCAGCATCCCCCAAAAGATTCTCTAACAAGATATGTGGGTCTATTCGCTCTAACCTAACCACGCTTTCAGCAAGCTTTACCAGGTCTGAGAGATTAAAATCTATTAATATACCCTTCTACTAGCTGCCCCCAAACAATAATATTAGCATATAACCAGCTTCCTCAAACAAAGACATTTTGAAGGTAACCTGAGTATGCACTGGCGCTGCTGCTCGAAATGCAGACGTAGGCTCTTCATTTGGTGACTGCAGTAAAGTGCTAGGAATAATTTTCATTATACATACCACTTGGTTTTGATCATTTTCATGGATGATCTGCTTAGCAGCATCTTTGAATTCATCTGAGCCAGAAGCAGCTAAACTACTCCTCCACTATTATCTTCACATTTTCTGCCCCTCTCTTCAATAGAGACATCGAGGAACCAACATTTTGTCACTCGGCTGGCTGTTTCTCTCACAACCGTAGTCCTGTCATTTATAACCATAGCTCTTGAACCAACAAACAAATTATACAAGTTCACAACAATCATTAATTGAGAGTTTAACGACAAAATACAGCAGAAGATAGCAAACTATTTCAATTTAAAGTAAGATTCTCCACCACATAAATCTTGCGAAAGAAAACAAGAGATCAAAACAACAAATATGTATTGCAAACAACGGATGAAGAATCGGCTTCCTTTCCCGATAACGAAAGTTGGCAGGAGCTCAATCAAAACTAGCTAGACTTTGCCTGCCATATTACTAGAAGAAGGATTCCTAGTTTCATAGGCTGTTTGAGGAATAAAGGCTGTTACCTGCTTTTCCGTTGTTAGCGGGCTTAACACTGTTGATTAAGCGCTCTTCGAGAGAACTGCCATTGTTTTTGTCCATAGAAGAGAGAAAAGCCACTCCCGCATACGCTCCCAATTCTCTTGAAGGCTGTAAAGAAAGAGAGAAGTTTGAAGATTCAGTTGCTGCCAGCTGTTTCTCCCTCATTCTTGTTTGAAGGCGTCACCACAGTTCTGCTGCTAAGGAAGAAGAAGATGGTGTCTTTCAAAGAATCGTTATTACTTATAAAGTCACTATTGGAATTATGTTTGAAGGCTTCTGTAAAAACGCGCATTGGGTTATTATGTTTCGTTTGGTTTAAATTGTAAACACGCCGTTGCTTATCGCGTGCCACGCGTTTTCCTTCTCTATAGCACTTTTGGTTAGTTTAAGTTGTTAATGTAAAACTTTTCATGGAATTTTTATTTAATTTCTATACATGAAAATCAAATAAATTCTGTAATGTCCAAGAACTTGACAAATCATAATTTTCACATAAACATAAGCTCTTATCTTGATCCATTACTTGAAATTACTTGCAAATCACCGAGAACTCTTTAAGTGTAGATTATCCCCTCTAGCCTCTCCTTTCAGTTCTTCTTGATGGTTAGAAGTTTTTTTTTTTCAAAGTTGCATACATATATAAATATGTATAGAAGACTATAGAATTGCGTAAAACCTTTCATCTTACAACCATTAGTCCAACATTTACAATTGTTTATGAGGTAGAGCAGAGGGTATCTTGACCCTTGGTTGTAATCCAATTTAATGCTAACTTAACCATCAAAGTTAGACCTTTCAATTATCACCATAAAATATCCTTAATGTGCACTCTTACACTTTATGTCACATGGACCATAATGATTGTAATATTAAAATATTCTAACATTCTCCCACTTGGTCCAAGTGACAGCTTGAAGCTTTCGGAAAAGTACATTCTAAAATTCAACTTTAATAGAATTGAAACTAATGGCTCATGGCAGTCACATATTACTATAGGAACAGGATCCCTTCCATGTACCACAAATCAATTTCAACTCAAAATTTCTTTTATTTTGAGAAATAGCATAAGCCTCAACTTTAATGTCTTGTAAATAAGACCCAACTTGTTATCTTACAATGCATGTGCACAACCTTTCTAGATAACAAAATAAATATAATAGAAACAACACTTTAGTCGAATTCAGAGTATCATACCATCGTGAGCAACGCCATTTTATTGTATGCATACATTAATAACTGTTATGCTAACAAGGACTTTGCTATTATACCTATCCTTTCAACATGTCCGGAACATGTCTTAGGTGGTAAACCTTTAGTCAGCGGACCCGCTACCATAAGATCCGTATTAATGTGCTCAATTGATACTCGATGTTTCTGCACCTCTTCCTTTACTGACAAGTACTTTAACTCCATGTGTTTTGCACTTTTCGTACTTATCACAATAAATTCTCAGCGGCTTGGCTATACTGTCGCCAATCCCAAGTCTTGAGATAAAGTTCCGCAACCACAATCCATGAATTGTGGCTTCAAAGCATGCCACAAATTCAGCCTCCATAGTGGAAGTAGCAATGACAGATTGTTTTCCACTTTTCCATGACACAACTCCTTCAGCTAATAGGAACACGTAATCGAAATGTTGATTTTCTGGTGTCTACATATCCGGCATAATCTGAATCTAAATATCCAATCACCTCAAGATAATTGGATCTTCTGTATATTAACATGTGGTCCTTGGTGCCTTGTAAATACCGAAGGACTTTCTTTACAGCTATACAGTGGTCCATCCCGGGATTACATTGATATCGACCAAGCATACCAACAAAAAAACTGATATCTGGTCGAGTACATGTTTGAACATACATGATACTCCCGACTAGTGATGCATAGGGAATTGATTCCATTTCCTTTCGTTCCAAATCATTCTTAGAACATTTCATTTGATTAAATTTGTCCCCTTTCTGCATTGGAACAATCCCTGCGGAATATTTATCCATTTTGATTTTTTCTAAGACTTTGTTGATATAACTTTTATGAGACAATCCCAACAATCCTTGCATCTGTCCCGGAATATTTCTATTCCAATCACATAGGATGCCTCACCCATATCTTTCATTTCAAAGTTCTTAGAAAGAAAATTCTTTACATCATGTAACATACTAGTGTCATTTGCAGCAAGTAAAATGTCATCAACATACAGGACCAAAATAACGATACAACTCGTACTGAATTTCATATAGATGCATCGGTCAACGATGTTCTCTATAAATCCATAAGATGTAATGGTATTATTAAACTTAAGATACCATTGACGGGAGGCTTGTTTTAGTCCGTATATTGATTTTCACAGCTTACACACCATAGTTTCTTTTCCTGTGGCCAGAAAACCATCCGGTTGTTCTATATATATACTTCCTCCTGCAAGTCACCATTAAGAAAAGCGGTCTTTAAATCCATCTGGTGAAGCTCTAAATCGTAATAAGCTACCAGAGCCAAAATAATTCTTAAGGAATCTTTCTTAGAAACTCGAGAGAAAGTTTCCTTATAATCAATACCATCTTTTTGGGTGTAAACTTTAGCAACGAGTCTGACTTTATACCTTTTAATGTTGCCTTTCGAGTCTCGCTTAGTCTTAAAAACCCACTTACAGCCAACTCGTTTGTAACCTTCAGGCAACTCTACCAAGTCCCAGACATTATTGTCACTCATTGACTTTAATTCTTCTTTCATGGCACCGATCCACTTTTCAGAATTACTACATTCTATGACTTGTTGGAACATGATAGGACTTGTTAGAACGTGACAGGATCCTTATCAATGCTCAAATCACATTCATGCTCGAGAGAATAAATCACATAATCATCAGAGATAGTTGATTCTTCTTTGCCTTTTAGATCGTCGTAACATGGCTTCCTTTTGTGATTAATTTATCTCCGGCATACTATTCATTTGTTCATTGTGTATACGTTCAAGATATGGGTTAGGAATTATTATTTCTTGTTCCGTAGTATCGTGTGACTGTGATGCAACAACAGGAACATGAATAGCATTATTAGATATAATGGGTGAAGATGCTTCAACCCGTATCTCATTGATGTTAACCTTTCGTAGCTCCTCACTCCCACTAATTTGTCCATTCTCAATAAACCGAGCATTGCCTGTCTCAACTATTCGCGTACTATGATTAGGACAATAAAATCTATACCCCTTAGATTTCTCATGGCATCAAGCTTCTTTTCATGTGGATTATATATATTCTCACTTCAGCTGGACAACCCCAAATATGGAGATGCCTCAAACTCAACTTCCTATCAGTTCAAAGTTCATAAGGAGTTTTAGGAACTGCCTTACTAGGAACCCGATTGAGAAGATATGCAGCAGTCTTTAAAGCATACATCCATAATGAAAGAGGTAAAGAAGTATTGCTTAACATACTCCTAACCATGTCCATTAATGTATGATTCCGCCTTTCAGCTACACCATTCTGTTGAGGTGTACCAGGCATGGTATACTGTGCACAAATGCCTCGACTTTCAAGGAACTTTGTAAATGGACCAGGATTTTGTCCAGTCTCATTAAACCTTCCATAATACTCACCAAGATTTTGTCCGGATCTCACGATTTCACTTTTCTATCTAGCTGCCTTTCTACCTCATTAATGAACACCTCAAGGATGTCAACTGATTGAGACTTGTCATAGAAACTAATACAATCCATTAAGCAAAGTACCAGAACAACAACAGTACTTTTGTTTAAACAACTTAAATGTACCATTTTTAATCTCAAAATAAAAACCATTATTATCTAGTACTGAAATAGAAACTAAATTTCTAGCGCATTCAGGTACATAGAGACACTTTTCTAGATCCAAATGACACCCAGTGTCCAAGATCAATCTGTACGTCTCTATACCCACGATGCATGCCTTCATTTGTTTCCAATAAACAAGTATTGTTCAGTTCCGTTTATGGGCTGGATTGAACAGAATCCTTGTATAACATGAGATATATGAGCAGTAGCACCAGAATCTAACCACCAGGTATTAAAAGGGACTTCAATAAGATTTGATTCAAAACATACAGAAACATAATGTATACCTTTCTTTTCGAGCAATCTTTCTTTACATGCCCATGTTTCCTGCAAAAGTAACATCTCTGCTCTTTATGGACATGACCCTCATTGACCTTCATTGGGGTCTTTCCTTTACCCATACCCCTTTTTTTCTGGTTTTTCTTTACTACTGCTAGCAGCATGATTAACTGTGAGGTGGACAGAGTGTTCCTTTATTTTCTTCAATCTCCCTTCCTCCTGAACCAACATGGGTTTAAGCTTCTGAAAGTTTCATTTTTCTTTTATGGTGTTATAATTCACCTGGAACTGGCCAAACTCAGTAGGAAGAGAATTGATAATAAACTATACTAGGAGCGAATCGCTCACATCCATCCCCAGAGCCTTCAACTTTGTTGCTAGATTTGACATCTGAGTCACATGATCAGGAATAGAGCACGACCAATTAAACCTCTTCGTGGTCAGTTCACTCATGAGGCTTCTAACAATAGACTTATCCGTAATGTCTGATTGAGAATACTCCTTTATTTTCATCAAAAATTCCCTAGCATTGTCAGTCTAAGGCATCGATGGCTTTACTGATTCTGCCATGGTCATCCTCATCAAGTTTAAACCCAGCCGATTAGACTTTACCCAAGGCTCAAAGTATGACATTTCGGCTGTTGTGCTGGTATCCGTTATGGCTTTGGCTTTCCCTCAGTAACTATCGCTAAATCCAAATTCATAACACCAAGTTGAAAATTAATTTGTTCAGACCATTCAGCGTAGTTAAGCCCGTTAAACTAGATAACAGAGTTACTCGAAGCGAACATATTCAGTGATGCTGCAAGACATTAATACATGTCAATACTGTAATGCATTGGGTTTAACTGTACTAGATCCACACGATCATACACCAAAACTTTAAGTGCATATTCAAGTTAATCTTTGGGTTTTCCTTAAATACACAAATAACTATAATAATGCCGGATAATTTTCTTTTATGGATAATCAAATAAACATGAATATTATCTTTGGATAAAAAATATGTTTGTTGATTAATCCCTATAATGTCATTGATTATATTGCAATGATCCACCTTTGGGTGACCTCCAAGCAGCATAATCAAACAATCCAATTGTTCAATCAAAACTTTAATGGCATCCTGAACAATGCGAATAAGTTTAGTTTATATGTTTAATTATCATTTCAGCCAGGTCACTTTGATGACCAACAAGTTACTTTTAAAAATTAAACATAAAACAAAAACACCTTACACATCCAATATACCTTTAAGCTTGGCCACTTTGGTGACTAACAAGTTAGTGCTTGAATATATACAAATCGTGCAATTTGTGTAAACATATCACAAATATAAACTTTACATGTAAAAGCCAAACATATGTATGTGCATAAATTGATATCCATTAAAATGTCAGATATTCATAACATTCATCAAATATTAGAGAATATTATGTCAAAACAAATATGACAATCCTGACATAATGGGAAAACAATTAACTTTAAATCCTTTTGGCACATACATATATATGATAATAGAAGCAAGCATTTCATGATAAACTGTATCAAATCATGAAACCTATATGCATCAATAATACCTTAAATATTAATAATAAAAGATCAATCACAGTAGAATACGATTCATAAATTATGATGGATCAAAACTTTCATTGGAACATTATGACTTGTTAAATAATGGGCTCTGATACCACATGTAAAACTTTTCATGGAATTTTCATTTAACTTCTCTACATGGAAATCAAATAAATTCTGTAATATCGAAGTACTTGACAAATCATAATTTTCACATTACCTTGATCCATTACTTGAAATTACTTGCAGATCACCGAGAACTCTTTAAGTGTAGATTATCCCCTCTAGCCTCTCCTTTTAGTTCTTCTTGATGGTTAGAAGTTTTTTTTTTTCAGAGTTATATATATATATAAATATGTATAGAAGACTATAGAATTACGTAAGACCTTTCATCTTACAACCATTAGTCCAACCTTTACAATTGTTTATGAGGTAGAGGAGAGGGTATCTTGACCCTTGGTTGTAATCCAATTTAATGCTAACTTAACCATCAAAGTTAGACCTTTCAATTACCACCAGAAAATATCCTTAATGTGCACTCTTACACTTTATGTCAAATGGACCACAATGATTGTAATATTGAAATATTCTAACAGTTAACAGTAGTTAGGTTCATTTTCAGCAGTTGAGAGTGAAAACACCAGAATATAAAAGCTGCTATGTACAGAGTTCCCTGTAACTACGAAAAATTTCTTCTTCTTACTTGAAATTGAATTTACACAAATAATAAATCTTCAATGGAGTTCTTCACCTCAATCTTTACTTTCTTTACATGGTTTCAGAGCAATTTTTGATGGTCCCTTAATATTTTACCTGAACCGCACATTTTCCTCTCTTTCTTATTCTTCATTGCAAGAAAACTCTGCAAAACAAGATATCAGATGATCCATAAATTTTGAAGCTGCACCCAAGTGATAACCCAGGGTTGAGCCTTATATCCACTCTATTAGACGGGACCAATTACCTTTCATGGAGTCAATAAATAAAAATTGCCTTAGGAGCCAAGATGAAGCTCAGTTTCATCAATGGGGAAGGAATAAAACCAGAAGAGAATGAGAAAGAATTAGAACAATGGATAAGGGTTGACTATATAGTAACTTCGTGGATTTTAAACTCAATTTAAAAAGAAATTGTGTAAAGTTTCTTGTATACCAATACTGCTAGAGAATTATGTCTTGAACTGGAGACTAGACTTAGGCAAGTAATGGGCATACGAGGTCATACGGGGTTATGATTTCATCAAGAACGACTTTAACCCTTTTGTATACAAGAAGGTCAGTGGGAGCCCAGTTGCATGCCTAGTGCTTTATGTGAACGACATCTTTCTCGTTGGTAATAATGTCAAGATGTTAGGTGACACTAAAGCATGATTGTCCACACAATTCTCCATGAAGGATTTAGGTGAGGCTTCCTACATCTTAGGCATCAAGATTATCCAGGATAGATCTAAAAGGATGTTAGGAATGACCCAAACCTCATATGTTGAGAGATTCAAGATGGATAACTCTAAACGAGGATTCCTTCCTATGAGGCATGGGGTTAAGCTGTCCAAGAAGCAGTATCCTAAGATTGATGAGGAGCTTAGAAAAATATTTGACATACCCTATGCTTCAGCTGTAGGCAGCATACAATATTTGACATATCGCTTTTGCTTTGAGCGAAACGAGCAGATATCAGTCATGTGACTGCACTCAAGATCTTACTTAATACCTAAGAAAGACTAAAGATATATTCTTGATTTACGGTGGTGGAGAGTTAATTCTGGAAGGCTACAACGATGCTAGCTTCCAGTCTGGATGCCAAGTCTCAATCAAGGTTTGTATTCAGGCTGAATGGTGGTGTAGTGGCTTGGAAAAGTTCCAAGCAGGATACCACAGCGGATTACACCACTGAAGCTGAGTACATAGAGGCTTCGGAAGCAGTTAAGGAGGCGGTTTGAATGAAAAACTATATCCAAGATTTGGGTGTAGTGTCTAGCATTACCGAGCCAATGGTTATCTTCTATGGTAACAACGGGGCTATAGCGCAAGTGAAGGAACAGAGATCTCATCATAGATCCAAGCACATTCTTAGACGGTACCAGGTGATGTTCGGATGGACCGAGTCACATCAGCAAATATAGCAGTTCCATTGACCAAACCGGTGTTGCAGATTGCTCATGCTTAGCATCTTGGAAAGATGGGTTGAAAATAATGAGTGATTGGATTTAAGGTCAAGTGGGACTTTGTTAGAATAGGTGACCAAAAAGCCAATTGGATTGGCCTTTATGTAATCTGTTCTAACAATTTTAGTGTAATTGTAACATTGTTTATGAATAAAGTGAGTATTCATTATTTGGCAATTGAATTTGTTGTGCTTACTGATTATGTTTATAGGCTTAACATCACAATACAGCCCACAAACCAAATTATACAACCTATGTAGTTGGGCTGTGAATTGAATGGTGGCCATGAAACCAACTTCTGAAGGTTAGGTGTGAAACATTCAAAGTCGAGGACCTCGAGACTGGATGATTATCGTATTCCATCGGTGACCGATGCTGGACGTCTATGCAATGTCAGTGGGTGGTTGACAAGGGTGTCAAGCCAGCTGAACTGACTCGCGGGAAGTCGTCATATGAAAACCTTGGAGGCTTGGTCGGTATGACCAGATCTTCCTGGCTCCGATAGTACGGGATTAGTCCTTGGACGTGAAGAACCATACAGTTGCATGCATGTGATGGTTGTATCTTTTGGTTAGTTTTATTTGTTCACAGTAGTTAGGTTTGTTTTTAGCGGTTGAGAGTGAAAACACCATAATATAAGAGCTGCTATGTATAGAGCTCTCTGTAACTACAAAAAATTCTTCTTCTTGCTTGAAACTGAATTTACACAAATAATAAATATTCAACGGAGTTCTTCACCTCAATCTTGACTTTCTTTACATGATATCAAAGTCATCTTTGATGATCTTTGAATCTTTCACTTGAAACACACATTTTCCTCTCTTGCTTATTTTCATTGCAAGAAAACTCCACAAAACAAGATGTCATTTGATCCAGAAATTTTGAAGCTGCACCCAACTGATAACCCATGGTTGAGACTTATATCCACTCCATTAGACGGGACCAATTACCTTCCATGGAGTCGATCAATAAAAATCGGCTTAGGAGCCAAGATGAAGCTTAGTTTCATCAATGGGGAAGGAATCAAACCAGAAGAGAATGGGAAAGAATTAGAACAATGGATAAGGGTTGATTATATGGTAACTTTGTGGATTTTGAACTCAATCTCAAAAGAAATTATGGAAAGTTTCTTGTATACCAATACTACCAAAGAATTATGGCTTGAACTGGGAACTACATTTAGGCAAAGTAACGGGCCTATGATCTACTAGTTGAAGAGGGAAATGGATTCTATTTCACAAGGTTCTTTATCAGTATCAGCTTATTTTTGTAAACTTAAAAGACTCTGGGAAGAGTTAGCTTGTATTACCCCCAATCCTCAATGCACTTGTGGGGACTGTCAAAGAAATTGCTGAAACAAATGTAGCTGACCAACTGATGCAGTTCTTGATGGGGTTGCAAGAAAACTATGATCATGTTAGAAATAAGATCCTTATGATATATATTGCAATATTTAACATAATATATATTGCTCGTACTGTTGAATATTGATATTGTTATTATCTGACTTCTACAGTGACACTCTCCTTTTTGAAAATAATGGCTTCCTTGAATAAAATAATGGCTCGTACTTTTGAAAATAATGATCATGTTAGAAATAAGATCCTGATGCTCGTACTTTTGAAAATAATCGCTTTCTTGAATATGCTAACAGTGTTAAGCCTGAAAAGTTTAATGGAGTTAATTTTAAAAGATGGCAAAACCAAATGAGATATTGGTTAACTATTCTTGAATTTATTTTTGCCAGTGATGTCAATGTTGAACTAAATTTTTAGCAAACTCGTGAAGAGGTAGATTATCATTGTCATAATCGTATTTTAAGTGTTTTATCATAAAGGCTCTATGATGTGTTTTACAATTATGCTAATGCTAAAGAACTTTGGAATGCATTAGAAACATAATATGGGATTGATGATTCTGGAATACAAAGATTTAACGGCTCTGCTTTTATGAAATATACTATGGTTGATGGAAAATCTATTAATGAGCAAATACATGAATTGCACGATTTGTTAAGACAATTGGAAGAAAGTTTTTCAAAATTTAGTGAACATTATAAAGGTTCATGTTTGATTGATATAATAAAAAGAACTTCAAGCAGAAAGGTATTAAGTTTAAGAACATAAAAGAGGTTGGAGGAACGATTACCGCCATAATAATACTCAACACAAAATTCAAAATTATAGGAACGATAAAGGAAAAGAAAAGGAAGAAAGATATGCTTTGTATGTGGACGGATTAATCATATGGCTAAAAATAATTACTTTCAGAAAATTGAAAAGAATGCTTCTAAGTTCAACTTTAAGCCTAAGAATCAACCAGAGAAGTGAATATGTTGGTTGAAGAGGGACTGTCTGTTAGGTTACAATCTATATCTTCATTAGTACACTTTACATATCAAAATAATGATTGGTGGCTAGACTTTAGAGCTAATATACATGCTTTTTTTGACAAATTAATGTTTAAATCCTATCAAAACTCAAGTGGAGGAAGCGTGACACTAGGAAATAATACTGCCATACACATTCATGAGATTGGAAGTATTGATCTAAAGATGACCTCTGGAAAGATAAACTCTTGAGGGAGTGCGACATGTTCCAGGCATTAAGAATTTAATTAGTGGGTCTTGTTTAGTGAAAAGTGGTTACAAACTATTTATGGAGTCAAATAAAGTTGTAATCACTACAAATAATATTTTTGTTAGTAACGGATTTGTTAGTAATGGATTATTTAAGTTGAATATTGTAAATGAAATCAAAGAAGGTTCCAATTTAATCTCAATATTAAATCTAGCATTTTATGGCATGAAAGATTGGGACATGTAAGTAATAGAAAGGTTAAAAAACTTATGGAACTTAGTTCGATTCTAAAATGTCAAAGTAAATATTGATTATAAATTTCAAATATGTACTCAAGCAGAAGAACTAAAAATCCTTATGAATCAGTTGAAAGAAATTCAAATATTTTGGATCTTATACATAGTGATGTTTATGAATAAAATAGGTCTCCAACTAGAGGTGGTAATAAATATTTTGTAACTTTCATAGATGATTTTTCCAAGTATTGCTATATTTATCTTATTAAAGCTAAGGATGAAGTTTTTGATAAGTTTAATGTTTATAAAAATGAAGTTGAAAATCAATTAGAGAAAAAAGATTAAAATACTGAGGTCTGATAGAGGGGGAGAACATTTTTTAGAAGAGTTGTTAAAATTTTGTGAAGATAATGGCATAATACATGAGTTCACACCTCCTTATTCACCACAGTCAAATGGCATAGCTGAGAGTAAAAATAGGACTTTGGTGGATATGGTTAATGCGATGCTAATTAACTTAGGAGCACCAGAAAATTTGTGGGGACATACCATTTTAGCTTCTTGTTGTGCATTAAATTGCATAATAGTTAAAAATAATACTAAAACACTTTATGAGTTATGAAAAAATAGGACTCCCAGACTACATTTTCTCAAAGTGCGGGGTGTCTAGAGAGAGTAATTATACCTGAATTCAAAAGAAAGAAAATAGGTCCTAAAATCGTAGATGCTATCTTTATTTAATACGCTCAATGTAGTACTGCCAATAGGTTTTTAGTGTTTAATTATGAGGTTAGTAGAATATCTAACAATACAATTGTTGAGGCTAGAGATTCTACATACATTAAAGATGTTTTTCCTTTTAAAAACTAAATTTTAAAGTGAGCCTTACATTTCAAAAATGGAATCTTCTAGAGCTAAATCATCTAATAGTGTAGTGTTAGAAAATAAGCAAGGAGAATCTATAGAACTAAGGAGAAGTAAAAGAGCCAGGGTCTAAAAGAATTTTGGTGATGATTTTATCACATTTTTAGTTGAAGGGGAACCATAAACATATGATGGAGCAATATCTTCTATTTATGCACCTTTTCGAAAAGAAGCTATTAATGATAAGTATAGTTCAATCATTCAAAATAATACTTGGGTTTTATCTGATTTACCCCTTGGTAGTAAACCAATAGGATGTAGCTAGATCGTTAAGAAAAAGTTAAAAGTTGATGGATCAATAGATAAATATAAGGCAAGATTAGTAGCGATTTACTCAACAAGATGATTTAGACTATTTTGATACTTATTTTTCGGTTGCTAGAATTTCAACTATTTAGAACTTTGTTGGCTTTAGCATCTATATAAGCTAATGATTCATCAACTGGACGTTAAGACTGCATTTTTTAATGGGAATTTAGATGAAAAAATTTAGATGGAACAACCTGCAGGTTTTAAAGTTAAAGGACAAGAACATAAAGTGTGTAGATTTGTAAAATCTTTATATGGGTTGAAACAAGCTCCAAAACAATGAGATGAGAAATTTAATAAGGTGATTATAGGTTATTGATTCAAGTCAAATGAGCATGACTGCTGAAGTTCAAGAGATTTAAGTTAGATTAATGGAGGTCTGCTAGCTGATATCTGGTAGAAGAAACAGAGCAAAACTGAAGAAGGAGTTTCTGCAGTGAAAAACGCCTAACACTTATAAAGTCCCACTTTTCAATTTACGGTTCTTTGTATCCGTTTGACTCCTTCTTCTTGGTTAGTTGAGAAGTTAGTTTATTTGCTTTGTATATAAGAGGGATTGCAGACCCTGTGTTCCGTAATTTTGATTTTCTGATATTCAATAAAAGAAAGAGAGTTCTTGGTTCTTGTTTTGATACTCGCCCAATTCGTTTCTTTGATGGCTTCTTTTAGTTCTTGAATTTTAGCATGGTATCAAGAGCAGGAAAAGATCCATAATTACTCTTAGTTCAAAAAAAGGGGGAAGGAAAGAAGAAGCATGGCTGACAAGAAGCCAACAGAAACAAGAAAGCAAGATGATGCGAAACCATTATCAGAAAACATGAAACTGCAGAACAACGATCATGCCACCATAAGCTTGGTGACAACCCCTTTCGATGGAAGCAACTATTTCACCTGGGTCAGATCAATCAGATTTGCCCTTGGTGCTCGAGGAAAAGAAGGATTCATAGATGGAACATGTGCCAAACCAGAGCAGGACAAAGCTGAAACCGAACAATGGAGGAAAACAGACTGTATGGTCATTACCTGGATTCTTAACTCCATTTCGAAGGACATTGTTGAAGCGTTCTGTTACACCACTTCTGCAAGAAACCTTTGGCTCGATTAGAAGCAAGATTCGGTGAAAGTAAAGGACCACTTTTATACCAATTGCAAAGAGCGGTCAGTTCTGTATCTCAAGGAAACAAAAATCTTGCTGCATACTACATCAAACTCAAGAAACTATGGGATGAACAAGCCATTTTGGACCCGTTACCAATGTGTTCTTGTGAAGCTAGAACCAAATTTGCAGAGAAGACTAATTTCACTCAGCTCATCCAATTTCTGATGGGCTTAAACGATGCATACGATCACATTCGCAATCAAATTCTGGTAATGGATCCATTGCCTTCAATAGGGAAGGCGTATTCTACGATATCACAAGTAGAAAAACAAAGGGAAGTAAATGCTAGGAATCTTGAACTTGAGAAAGAAGAGGTCATGGCAGTGCAAACTATAGACACAAGAAAACAGAATGATTTCAGGAATCCCATCAAGAAAAGGAGTGCTGCTAAAAAGAAGTAGATGTATTGCACGTACTGCAAGAAGTCAGGCCACATAAGGGAATAATGCTTTGAGCTGAACGGCTATCCGGAGTGGTATGAAGAATTGATGAAACAAAGAAAGGGTCCAAACAAACCTGTGATCAACAAAACATTTAATGCACATCTGGAGAATTGGAAAGGAAACACACAAGGCTCATCTCAAAGTGAAAACAACCTTTCAGAATTAATCAAAGCTGAAGTGAGGAGAGCTCTGCATAATTCAGATTTTTCACAGAATTTCTCCAACAGCATGTATGCAGATAACTCTGTAAATTTCGCAGGTACCCTCATCTACAAAAATAGTTTTAACTCTAGAAAAGACTACATCATGGACAGTGGTGCCTCAGCTCATATGTCCATGAATCCAAACTTATTCTATAATTTAAGACAACTTGACACTGTTAATTCTGTCAAATTACCTGATGCCAATATGTATAAAGTGGAAAAGGTAGGAGATATATGCATATCTGACAAACTTACTCTTAAAAATGTGATGTTCATCCCTGACTTCAAGCATAACCTTTTATCTGTCAATGCATTATGTGAAGCTGGAAATATCAATGTCATCTTTACCAAATCTCAATGCTTTGTGCAGGACATTGTGACTAGAAAGGTCATTGCCATAGTTGTTAAATGGGGAAGACTGTACTTACTAGAACATACTCAAAGCCACAAGAAGCAAGATTTTCACAAGCATGTGGCTCATTTGACTGAAGACTCACAACAGACTAGGACACCCTAGTAGAGATGTTATGTTTCATTTGCCTTTTAAAATAGATAGGAATGAACCACTCACATGCTGTGAAATATGTCCACTTGCTAAGAAAAACAGACTCCCTTTCCAGCTTAATGAAAATCACTCTGACACTATTTTGGATCTCATACACATTGATGTTTGGGGCCCTTATAATCAGTATTTTGTCACACATTGCACATATATGCTTACTATTGTTGATGATTGTAGTAGGGCCACATGGATTTACATGATGGTCCATAAGTCTCAAGTGCAAAAAAAACTGGAATACTTCTTGAACATGGTTGAAACTCAATTCAATCTTAAGGTTAAAAGGATCATAAGTGACAGTGGTACTGAATTTACCAATAAACAATGCCAAAATTTGTTTCAAAATAGAGGGATTCTTCATCAAAGGACATGTGTGTACAACCCACAACAAAACGGCATAGTGGAAAGGAAACACCAACACCTACTGCAAGTTGCTAGGTCTATCATGTTTTATGCCAAGTTACCTCAGAAATTTTGGGTTGAATCCTTATTGATTGCTACTTACTTGATAAATAGAATGTCCAAACCTATTTTAAAATGGAAAAGCCCTTATGAAATCCATCATAATAAAGCACCTGATTACACACACCTTAAAATTTTTGGTTATCTGTGTTTTGCTACAATTGTCCTGCCCCACAAAGGAAAATTTGAACCAAGAGCCATGAGATGTGTCTTTTTGGGTTATGCTCAAGGGAAGAAAGGGTACAAAGTTCTAGACCTTGACACTAACATGATGCATATAGCTAGAGATGTGATATTCCATGAAAACAACCTTCCTTTTAGAAACATAAAATCTGAGGATAACTCATGTCCCTTACCTACTGTTGAATATGAAGAACATGATTAGAATACTCAGCAGCTAGAACAGAAAGTCACCCCCCAAGAAGATGTCATCCACCTTAGAAGGCCTACTAGAACTTCTCACTGACCTATGTGGATGAATGATTTTCTATGTTATTGTTACTCTGATTGCATGTCTGATAACTGTGCTAATCAAGTCCAAGGTTGTTTTGTAGATAAAGTTTGTCCCCTGCACGAACCTAAATGCTTCTCAGAAGCTCAATAGCACCTGGAATGGAGGAATGCCATGAAACAAGAGATCGACGCACTGGAAAAGAACAATATATGGGAACTTTGTGCCTTGCCAGAGGGAAAGAAACCAATAGGGTGTAAATGGGTCTTTAAAACAAAACTAACACCAGATGGTAGTGTAGAGAGGCGCAAAGCAGGGCTAGTGGCTAAGGGATTCAATCAGGTTAAAGGAGAAGATTAGAGTGACTGTTTTGCTCCAGTTGCAAAGATAGTTACTGTAAGGACACTCCTTCGTGCTGCTGTTGCTAAGGGATGGCATTTACATCACTTGGATGTAAATAATGCCTTCCTTCATGGGAATTTGGATGAAACTATATATATGCCACCTCCAGAAGGTTATGGGGTAGCAAAAGAAATGGTTTGCATGGCAAAAAAATCCTTGTATGGCTTGAAACAAGCCTCAATGCAGTGGAACAGTGAATTCACTGAAAGAATAAAGGGATTGGGGTTCAAACAGTCGAAATATGATTATTGTTTGTTCACAAAGGGCACTGACAATGATTTTATTGCTTTGCTTATCTATGTAGATGACATCTTCATTGCTACAGCAACAAAGGGATTGATAGAGGATGTGAAGAATTACCTGAATAATCTCTTCACTGTCACGGACCTTGGTGAGGCACACCATTGCCTCCAGGTTTAAAATTCTCCCTAGAACCAGAGAAACCTTTGAAGGATGCTAGCAGATACAGAAGACTTATAGGGAGACTCCTGTATTTGGGATTCACACTGCCAGACATTTGTTTTGCCACACAATAGCTGAGTCAGTTTGTTCAGGAGCCATGTGAAGAGCATTGGCAAGCAACCATTCATTTGATCAGATATTTGAAAGGACATCAGTCATCAGGTTTGTTTTTCCCTTTCAATAATGAGCTTAAACTTACTGCATTTTCTGATGCAGACTGGGCAACATGCAAGAGAACCAGAAGATCAACCACTGGTTACTATATATTCATGGGAACGACTCCAATATCATGGAATCTAAAAAGCAAACTACCATTTCAAGATCATCAGCGGAAGCAGAGTACAGGAGCATGACAACAATTGTATGTGAGATTATTTGGGTGAATAACTTACTTAAAGACTTGCGTAAACAAGTCCAAACACATATACCATTCCATTGCGACAACAAGGCAGCACTCCATATAACTGAGAATCCCGTTTTTCATGAGCGTACAAAATATGTGGAAATCGACTGTCATGTTGTGAGGGACAAGTTCAAACAAGGACTAATTTCACCCACATACTTAGTCTCAAAGGATCAGGTAGCAGACATCTTTACAAAAATTCTCGTAGGAAATGCCTTCTCTCGCCTATATTCCAAGCTGGGATTGATCTCTAATGATGCAATTCCAGCTTGCAAGGTGCTGCTGAAGTTTGAGAGATTTGAGTTAGATTAATGGAGGTCTGCCAGCTGATATCTGGTAGAAGAAACAGAGCAAAACTGAAGAAGGAGTTTCTATAGTGAAAAACGCCTAACACTTATAAAGTCACACTTTTCAATTTACGGTTTTTTGTATCCGTTTGACTCCTTCTTCTTGGTTAGTTGAGAAGTTAGTTTATTTCCTTTGTATATAAGAGGGATTGCAGACCCTGTGTTCCGTAACTTTGATTTTCTGATATTCAATAAAAGAAAGAGAGTTCTTGGTTCTTGTTTTGATACTCGCCCAATTTGTTTCTTTGATGGCTTCTTTTAGTTCTTGAATTTTAGCAATGACAGGTGTGTATGTTCTAATGATGAAAATGGTGGTTATGTGATCCTATGCCTATATGTAGATGACATATTAATTTTTAGGTCTAATTTAAAAATTATAGAAAATGCTAAAAGCTATCCATCAAATAGTTTTTAAATGAAGATATGGGAGAAGCAAATATAATTTTGGGTATGAAAGTTAGTAGAATTCAAGATGGAATTTTATTAGACCAATCTATAGCAATTGAAAAATTTATAAAGAAATTCAATTATTATCATCATAAGTTGTTTCTACCCCATTTGATTCAAATACACATTTAAATAAAAATTTGAATGAACTTGTATTTCAATTAAAATATTCTCAAATTATAGGATAATTGCTATATTTTTCTAATAGGAGAAGACTAGATGTCTCCTATGCAGTTGGTAGACTTAAATATCTTAGAGGAACAATAAACCATATTCTTTGTATTATAAAGGTTTTCCCATTGTACTTGAAGGATATAGTGATGCTAATTGGATTACTAATAGCTCCAAGGTTAAGTCTACTATAGTGATGCTGAATGGTTAAAAGACCTATTACTTGACATCCCATTGGTAAATAAAGCTTTGCTAGCTATTATTATGCATTGTTATTGTAAGGCAACTATAGATCTTATGAAGCAGACACATTCTAATAAGAAAATGACTAGACATCTACAAGCTAGGTGTATGAGTGTGAAGTCATTATTAAAAAGAAATGTTGTATCTCTTAATTTTGTAAAACCAAAGAAAATTTTGGCAGATAATTTGACCAAAGGTTTACCCATAAGCATATATATGAATCATCAAGGGGGATGGGCATAACTCCACAAGGGAGTCACCTGCAGGAGTAACTCAACCTTTGTTATTGGAGACTACATAAAGAAAGTTTAATGGGTAGGAACAACCTGTACTGCATGACTCATTTAGCACTACTTTATGAGGAAAGCGTCTCCTCCCCATCCCTATGGTTATAGTGCTTTTTAGTGTGATCTTAGGTGGGATTTAACCCTTAATAAGACCAAGGCAGAAATTCCGCGGGGTATTGTTCACACGTACCCTTGGAGGTTTCACCTAAATGAGAGTTGCTATGAGGCCCTAGCTATGGGTTTGGGCTAACCCTGAAACTCTCATGAGAATCAAGATTAGAGCGTCTGACCATTAATTGCGCTAACCTGCTTTGAACAAAGACCGATGTTAATACTGTGTGTGTGACGTATTGAAATTTGGTCAAGGGACCTAATTCAAGGCGTAGTCCATTATGGCTCCCAAAAATGAAAATCGTCAATACTAAGTGTAGGCTTAAGCCCAGAAGGCTCCTGCACCTATTACATAGTATTTAATTGCCTATTATATTTATACATCATTCAAAGTCATTTGAAGTTTTCAAACTTGTGGGGGATTGTTACAGTTTGAAGTTTTAAAACTTCAAAATAATTTTTCAATTTTTACCAAATTAAAGTGCGTAACATCTTTTTTAGTTTTGTAACACCCCACCAATGACCACTATTTCTATTTTAATTTGGGGTGTTAATGTCCTATCCTGACACTATAAATAGGAGGTCCTAAGGGTCTAGGAACACACACAACACACTCTTGCATCTCAATTCTCACATTCATATTCTTCTTACTACATATTTTTGGGCAACTTGATAAGGTCTAGTTTTCTTGTCTTCCTGTGAATGTGTTCACAATAGAAGACATCGGTTGAGGCCTTCTTGGCTTTATCTTGGGATGGTGGCGAGCAATAGTACCTGCACAGAGGGAGGCCATCTCGATCTTTGAACAACGTCAAGTGACGTGTCTCCTACAGGCCAGCCATTTTATATTTATTTATATATATCATATGCATTACTTATCTTAATTTACCAAATCTATTTTAACAGTAAACTAAAATTTTTAAAACAAATTTGACGATGGCTGCGGAGAAGTTCACAGTGCAAAGTTCAAGGTACGAAATGAAAGGCACGCGAGGTGCGAGTGTATTTGCCCGGGAACGCGCAACCGGAAGGGGTTAACATAAATTGCATAAAATAAAACAAAATCGCAGTGAAACCACGAATCCAAGGGATGTACCCTTGGAGTTCCCAACTTTTGTTGTAGTTAATAAACTTAAACGATAATAAAATTAACGGGGCTATTGGTATAATGAAAAACGAGAGGAACAAAATCGTAAATCAATAATTAATTTTCTTTCATATGAAGATTCTCGCGAGCCAGTTCAGTCAGTCGACTATCTTTCCAGCTAACTCAATAAATTAAGTAGACGACCTATGTCTCCTGCTGATGAAGTATGGTTGCATATTGTACTGGAAGGACGATATTCATCTGGACTACTGCAAGTTTTGAGGAGAAGCTAGGTACAAGCCGACCAAGGAGTGAATCCTAATCACAAGAAGATACTGTATGCCATTCTTAGGTACCTATCGATTACCCCTCGCTTGTAGAGGTTGTATGCTACGGAAGCAACTGCAGATCAAATAACGTGGTATGCCAACAATCAGACGGAGGAGAGATCCATATGTCATCCATCTGATGCAGAGGCATGGTGGCATTTTGACCGGACATATCTTGATTTTGCAGAAGAGCCCCACAATATTAGACTGGGTTTGTGTACAGATGGGTTCGCACTGCACGGGCAATACGGTCTACGTAATCGTGTTGCCCCATTATACTTACACCGTACAATCTTCCCTAGGGAATGTGCATGCTTTTAGAGTATATGTTCTCCAATTCGAAACATCTCATTGATGTTTACCTAGAGCCGCTGATTGAGGAATTGTAGAATTTGTGGCATATGGCTGTACTGACGCACGATAGTGCGAAGAACGAGACATTCCCAATGCGTGTAGTGTTGATGTGGACTGTGAACGACCTACCCTCTTATAGGATTGCTTCTGGATGGAGTTCCACAGGTGTTATGGGGTGTCTAGTTTGTACGGACGGCATGTGCATTCTACCTGCAAAATGGTAAGAAGGCGTGCTACTTTAACTGCCACAGACAGTTCCTCCCCCCGGACCATCCCTACCATCAGAACAAAAAAGCATTCACTAAGAATCGAGTAGAGAGGAAGGTTCTGCGAATGGGTTGAAGAGTTCAGTCTTGTAGTTGAGGTGCCATTGTCACTCCCAGACGGATATGGTACAGAGCATAAGTGGACAAAGGAAAGCATCTTCTGGGAGATCGGAGTACTGGTCGACCCATCTGATACGATACAATTTTGATGTCATTCAAATTGAGAAGAATGTATTTGACTATATATTCAATACCGTGATCGATATAAAAGAAAAAACAAAGGATACTCTGAATGCACAGAAGGACCTTAAGATCATATGCCACGTAGAAATGATGACCTCTGTATGAATGACACTTGTATCCAACGGGCCATTAACAACTACCCTGGTCGAGGTAGTGGTGCATCAAATAAGATATATCTCAGTGGTACGGAACGCTACATAATTAAGACATACATAATGACCAACTGTAAAGTAGTCACGCCATACTATGAGTAGGTGTAAATTTTTTCAATGTAGTCTATTCACATTAATTATTATTAATTTGGACTTTAAACCTATGTATGTGAACAGGTC
This sequence comes from Sesamum indicum, assembly GCF_000512975.1. Classification (NCBI taxonomy): domain Eukaryota; kingdom Viridiplantae; phylum Streptophyta; class Magnoliopsida; order Lamiales; family Pedaliaceae; genus Sesamum; species Sesamum indicum. Next base: position 3,395,476 of record NC_026155.1, read on the forward strand.
CTTTTTGAATGAATTGTACGAGCAACATTATGAGGAGGACCCTATTATTGATGAGCTAGTAGCGTCTCAGTTCAAGGATTAGTTCAAACGTCGTGTAACTTGTGTGTTTTTAATTGTGTCAGTTGTACTTTGTTAATATATGTTTCCTCTTATAATATTCTCAACACAGGTTAAATCCGAATTAAATTACACGGACAACGATCTTTTGAAGTTGCACTATTGGGGTCCTACAGCTGAGGTAACAACGTTCCCGTGCCACTTGTGGCTACAACTTCCACATTGAAGTGCACAACGTAGGGAAGTCCACTATGAACTGTGGGGTGTGAGTCAAAAGCTCACCATGTACCGACACAGACTACGACTTCTACGGGATTCTCGAAGAGATAATTCAGTTGGATTATCCGCTTATTCCAAACATTCAGATCATTCTATCTAGATGCTGTTGGGTCGTTCTTGTGAGAGGTATGAAGGTACATCCTCGTTATCAACTTGTTCATGTAAACTTCAATAAATCATACCAAAAGAACAAACCATTCATCCTGGCACAACAACCAGTACAAATCTACTATACGGAGTACCCTAGCATAAAGAGAGACAAAGTGGACTGTATGGCTATCTGTAAAACAAGAGATAGAAAAGTCATCGATGACTCGCGTTGGACCGAAGTTGCGTTTCAAGAGGATGAATCAATACCTACTCCACAAGTTGCAACAGACAATCATAATTATGACCTGCATGACCCAAATAGTATTCATTAGTCATTGATCTTTCTGTTGCTATTCAACAAGGAGCAAGTACATCCCGATTAGTGGCCTACGAGACTGATGACGACTCTCACGAAGATACCTTTGACGAGGAATACGAGACTGAAGAAGACAATAATTATGATTAACATTAATTACTGTTTGTGTACGTTATCTAAACTATAGAAGTATAATTTTCAAACTTATTTTTATTAAACAAAAAACAATATTTTTCTATTTACAAATGGTTAGAAGTTTCAAAACCATTCCGAGGTCCGTTCCTAAGTAAGATATTTTTCTACTTACGAACGGTCAGAATTTCCAAATCCATTCCTAGGTCCGTTCCTAAGTAAGATATTTTCCTATTTAGGAACGGTCAGAATTTCCAAACCCATTCCTAAACCCACTCCTAAATATGGTGGATATTTAGAAAAAGGGAGGGAAAACCAAATGTTGTTCGAAGAAATTTAATTATGAGCCAAAAGAAAAATTGGAGGAAAAATTAATTTAGGGACGGTTTTTTATTAATAACCGTTCCTAAAAGTAAAATTACTTGGGCCCGTTCCCGTCAGGTTTCCCAGCCCTTCGGGGACTCTAGTGCTCCGCTCACGAGCTGCCTAGAGCCGGCTCTTGAAGATCCATACAAACAAAATGTCTGAAACATCATCGAATGTAGTATTTTGTCGATTTAATAATATCCAACAATCTGATTAAAATTTTAACGGTCTGATGATGTGATCTATTACAACAGTATAAGATGCTATTTAAATCTATGTAAGACTAACAATTCTATACATACAAAGATAATTGATCTTTTGAACAATTGCCAAATTTTATTCATAACATTATATGTTTTCAAATGTCTTAATTACTTGTTGGTTTACCTTCTTCTGATAATTAACATGTTTCGGACAGTGTTTTCTATATTTTTATTTATCTTAATTTTTTGAAAAATTCGTTTTGAGATACTATTAGAAACGGTTTTGATTATTAGGAAAGGTCTTGTTAAGTTTATACAAAAACGACATTGTCTTGTTCTATTTGGAGCAAGAGTTTGACACGGTTACTAAATAGGAATGGTTTTTTAAGCAATATAAGATAAAAGAAAGGACATCATTTTAGTCAACAGGATGGTTCTTTTAAATATGATTGTTTTTAGGCCCATTTCAAAAATCAATATATATACAACACTTAGCATATTTTTTTCTCTTCTTCTTCTTCCTCCCTTCATCTGCTCTACTCTCCACTGCCTTCGTCTGCCTCTCCGCCGTTGCCAAAGGCTGCCCCAAGGTAGGTGCCTTACAATACCCCACCCCCTATTTCTGTTCATCCCCCACCCCACCTTATTTTTTTTTAAATATTTCTGAAATTTTACTGAGAATTATTCAAAAAATATATTCTGATCCTTTTTCAAAAATATTAAAAATATTTTCTGAATTTTTTTTTGAAAACATTCATAAAAAATATCGGTTTTTTTAAGAAAATATTTTTTGAATATTTTTTAAAAATATTTTTGAAATTTTCATAATTTTATAATTTTTTGTATTTTCTAAATTTTTTTGTATTTTTTAAAATTTATGTGTAATTTTCTGAAAATTTTCTGATAATATTTTCAGAACATATATTCTGAAAATATTTATGTGTGGTTTATGCGTTTTATGTTTAATTTATGCTATTTATGAGTAATTTATGCAATTTATTTGTGATTTATACAAAATATATTTTAAAAATATTTATGTGTAATTTATTCAATTTAATAAAATCTTATATTACATGTGTAATTTATGCAATTTATTTATAATTTATGCAATGTATGTGTAATTTATGCAATTTAATAAATTTATGCAATGTATGTTAAATTTATGCAATTTAGGCAATTTAATAAAATTTACATAATAATCCCATTAGTAAAGAATTTTGGAACAATTTATGCAATATTAACAATAATACATTAACAATGTAAATAATCATAAAAAAATTAAAAAAAAATGGAACAATATTCCCAATATATACTAAATAACATTGTTACATAATAATGTAGACATTCCCAGTATTAACAACTTTACATAATAATGTAAATAATCAAAAACTTAATTTAGGCCAAATTTTTTCAACATTTTTACATAATAATGTAAATAATAAAAAATTAATTTAGACCAATTTTCCGAATATTAATATTTTTACATATTAGTCAAAAAAATTAAAATAAATTAGAACAATATTCACAATACATATTTACATTTTTACATAATAATGTAAATAATCAAAAAACTAATTTAGACCAATGTTCCCTATATAAACATTTTTACATATTAATAAAAAAAATTAGTATATTCTTTTGAATTTAACATATTAATGTCAATTACATCAAAAAATTCAGACTAATATTTTTAACTAATTGGTGTAGATAATGTCTAGTGGTACACCGCCTCTACCTCGTGGTTGAGGGTGTGGTCGTAGTTGTGGTCGCGGCCATGGCCTGGTACTACCACTCGTACCGTCAGATGCTTCCTAGGTTGGGGAAGCATCCTCTCGACCACCCACACCACCTGATCGCCCGCACCGTCACTCTCCCGCTAGACTCCAGATGATGTTGGTACATCTGGAGCTGCATGTACGGCTGCGGATGACGCGTTACAGCAGCCTGC